>NW_010105279.1:23902-43868 GCF_000699245.1 Pterocles gutturalis | reverse complement strand
CTCTGTGTAGCCAAGCTCTAAAACTTCATTGCTGTTTCGGGGAATAGCCTAATTACCGTCTGCTATTAGTGGCAAAGTATTAGCAATTCATCATTTTCCCTAAACAAAAATAAGATATTGAAAAGTATGTGAAACATGAGGAAATAAATGCTTTTTAGTGCTCTGGTGCCCTACCACATTCCCCACAAACAGAGGACATGTTTGCCAAAGGCCTCTAGACTTACATTCTCAAGAACTGCTGGATGTATGCGCCATAATTTACTATTAATGAGCAAGACAGTGGTATTTCAAGTGTATTATGTTACACGGAGGTAGGTGTTCTGAAAATTGCATTGTAGCTGTTTGAAATTAAATGAATTTTCCCCCTCCTACAGCTCCAAAGGTAGAGTAACTGAACTGCTTGCTCTCGTTTGCCTTTACCCACTTCTTTGTTGCTTCTGAGCTTTGGATGAGGCACTTCTTGCATGGAGAGGGAAACAACAAAACTCTTTCCTGAATGTCTGCTTTTGTAAAGCATCGGCTTTGCGTGTCACCCAGGTGTTAAAACTCAGCAGAACCATTTTGCATGATAAACATCCCAGGATGCGTCGGCGTGAGTGGTTCTGTGATCAATGTGTATTATTTTTTTTTAGAATTATTTTCATTTTCTTCTATGTAGCTGTAAACATTCTTTGCACCCACACTTTGAGTGTTGCGCAGCAGAGTAATATAGCTGTAAACATTCTTTGCACCCACACTTGGAGTGTTGTGCAGCAGAGTAATGCACAAGAAATGGCTTCTGTCCTGGAAAACCAACAGTTCATTTCAGTTGAGAAACCTGGAGCCATGCATAAGTGCTTATGTTCGCTTGGTCTCTCTCACTTCCCTTTATTTTTTTTTTTTTTTTAATATCTTTCTGCTCTTACAGTGCCAAAGGAAAAATTCAGTCAGATGAGTCTCCACACAAAATACAAGAGGTTTGCTGGAGTCCCCTGCTGTGCAGGGAAGAAGCATCAGCTGATTGATCCACCATGTCATTTTACCTTTTCCCAAGATTTCACAGCCTTAAATGTCTTTGTCTGTAAAGATCCTAAAGCAGGTGTAAATATGATGAGGTTTTACACTGGGAGAGAAAATCAAATGTATTTTTTTGGTGTGTGTGGGGAAGAAGCAGGAGCTGGATTCATAGGTGTCGTTTCTGGATCGGAGAACATACTTGCATTTTCCGATTTTGGAGACCTGTAGGAGAGAGAGGCTTTGAACATCTTTCCCTTTCCTTCCGATGAGTCTCAATTTACCGCCTTTATGTCCTTTTTGTTTGGAAAATGCTGGCTGCTGTGTACATCACGCATGCCACTCTGCATCCTTGCCGCCAGAGCCCTTTGTGCTCGGCGTTTGCAGATGGATGGCTTTTTCCATCATACATCACGGCTGTGGCAGCAGACTGATGATCTACAACTCCGAGCGCTGTAGCTCTGATGATGTGGCTGTGGCTGTAGTAATAATGTGAGTCTACTCCAGGGACAGCAATGCTGCATGGTTTTTTTTTTTTTAAAGGTGAACCGAAAGGCTGAAATCCCCTCTTGTTTCCTACCTGCCTTCCCTCCCCAAAGCTGTTTCAAGTACTAGATCAATGGGGGAAAAAAAAAAAAAAGATTAATCCATCTTCTGCAGAAATACCATTGGTGTGAGAGAGCTCACTGATTTAGATGCTGGAGAGGGTATCACAAAATCAAGCTTTGTAAATACAGAAATGGGCAGAAATGCAAAGGAAAGTCTGACTTTCAGCTCTCTTACCCTGACAGGTAAATATTGTCATATCAGAAGCAGAACAAACTTGTCTTCTCTGTAGCTGCAGTTTGATCAGCTCTCGCAGTTATCCATATCTCTAGCCTTCATTAAAACTCCAGCTCCTGGAGGCAAGTGAGCTTGTTAAAGCACATTTTCCTAAGTAAATAAACATTACTTTCTTTGAAAGGAAATGTAAACTCTTCAAATCGTGGCATCAGTTACCCACAGAGGTTCAGGTATAAAAAGGTCAAGGAAAGAACTTGTGTTTTATGATTATCCTGTTTCCTGGGTTTTAAACCGTTCCACTGATTTAGGGTTGAGTCATGACATTTGGTTGCTTGGGGTAGCAATCTGGTCCAAAGCCCAGACAAGTGAAAGGAGAGGACAAGTATTGACTTCAGCAAGATTCAACTCAAGCCTGAGCCTCGTGCATCACAGAAAAGTCAGGAGCACTGCCTGTGCACCCTGATGGAAATAGTGCAACATGCTTCTCTTGCATTTTTTTTTTTGTTGCTTTTTAAAGTCTAGATTTCATCTAAGGCCAAAAGATTTTAAAAGGTGAACTTGAAACTCATGAAAGTAAAATAATTCCACCTTTTCTCTGTGAAACGAAACAAGGAAACTGCATTGGCAGACATACCTGCTAGTGTTAACCGAGCTACAACTGTTTGCAGAGGACCTTATGCACATGTGGCTCTGCAAAGGAAAAAGCACCGCGGGTGACCTGACGCCCAGCTCCGGCTGAAGGAGAGGGGAGCTCCTCGCGTGTCCTGCACACAAGCTCCTTCCTTTTGCTAAGTTGCTGTCCTGCCATGGCAGGCTCCCTTGTCAGATTGCTATGTTATCTGTTTGAACTTCGGGAGTTTTCCCTAATATTTAACCTAACTTTTTGCCTCCTGGAGTTAAACCCCATTATTTCCCATTCTGTCCTCATTGACTAATGAGAATTGGTCCCAATCCTCTTTATAAGGTCCCTTAACATGCTCATAGACAGTTATGTGTCCCTTCAGTCCTCTCTTCTCCTCTCTGAACATGCCTTTCTCTCACAGGTCTTATTTTCCAAATCCTTTATCACCTTAGTTGCTTTCCTGTGAGCTCTTCCCAATTAATCTTTAAAAAAAATTGTGCCCCGTACCAATCGCAGTGTGCCATTGCCTCTGTTGCTGAAGGAGAGCCGTGTAATTAGCATAATTATCTCGCCTGCTTTTCCCACAGCTCTGCTATTAACTGTTTTATTGCTGGACCACCTTGTCCGGCTGGCAGCATGCAAATCCAGGCTTCTCCTGAGCGCAGGTTGATGTAGGGTTCGACTGGCCGGCTGTTGAGTCATTTTTACAAGTTCCTGCAAAGGCAGATACAGCTTTGCAGCAGAGTCCCGTCCCTGCCTTCCAGAAGACCTCATATTCAGAGAGCAATAGGGAAAGTATTGTAACCTGGGAAAAAGCCCTGGGGAGCCCCAGAGAGGCTCAGAGCAGCGGGTGGCTCCAGGAGGAGCTGGTGGCCCTGCTCCTGCCAAGGGGACGCTGGCCACGTTGGATGCCAGCCCAACGGGCAAACCCAGCAGCGGCGGTGATGCCTCGCTGGCGTGCCTCCGGGGTGGAAGAGCTGCGAGGCTGTGAAAAACATGCCACCCCTGGCTGCTGGCAGAGGAGTTGGCTTCGCAATGGTAACGTCTGCAAGGAGAGTTGACATGCTTCACAAAGTGCTGCCGTCCATCAAAGGGCAGCGCTGCTGGCTTGTGTTTCTTCTAGGGCTTTAACGGTGACCTCTAGATCCTATAGCGAAGGGAACAACACTCTGCCCAGCATTTCCTGTTCCCGTGCTGCAGTGGTGCATTTAATTACTCTGTGTGCAGAACATTGACTTTGTTGAATCTCAGTACATTTCTTCGATTTATCTCCCAAACACCATGCTTTACTTTAATCCTGTCCTTCTCGAGATTTGCATATCCTCCTGGGTTTGAATGGTACCTAAATAGGGTCTTGCTCTTAAAGGCACCGACAGATTTGCATGTCTGACGATGCCAAGAGCTGCTAATGAAAATACCAACCAGCGTGGGGGAATAAACTCACCACCTGTGGAGTCTTGTTTGGCATCCTCATTCAGCCTAATAAAGAATCATCCATGTTTAATTGCTGCATTTGATTGTTTAATTACAGTTATTTTACAAGCCATCTTGTAGTTTTGTCTTGGCTTTAGATGCTGTCTGCTACCTTACTCTTTTTGAATACTGAATCATACTATAATAGAAAATTATTTTAGTCAAAAAAATTAGAACTAGGCCTTTAAATTGTAATCAGGAGATTTTAAAAAAATCTGTTCATAAAACCTTTTCTATTTGATGTTGCTGCATAGATTCAAATCCAGGCTTTTTTTTCTGGGAAACAGGAATTACATTGATAACTCTCCCAAATTCTCTTGCAGGGCCACAGTGTGAGTAGCCTCATCTTCTCACAGAAGTTTTATCAAACTAAGCTTACTTTGTATAAATGCCAATTCATTTTAACCACTGCAAGTTGGTTTGTTTGTTGTTGTTTGGTTTGTTTTTTTTTTTTTACTGGCTTAACTTGGCATAAAATTAGTTTATTGCAGGTTCACTTAGCTGGGCAACATTCTGACTTCGAATCAATACAAATCTATCCTAAACCTCAATAAGACAGTCTGCTTGCAAACCTGGTACCTGTTTAACTCAACAAATGGAAAGGACAGCAGGAAAACTCCTCTGCTTCTTCAGCTGTGCTTTTTGGATGCTCCCACCCTGTAATTAAACAGTGAGGAGGTATCTACCAGCTCAGAGCCCCGGGGCAGCCCCTTGCCTTGGGAGCTGGTGGATTTCTTTCTGCGAGAAGCTCTCCCTGAACCGAATTCCCAGGCTGGGTGTTGATGGACTCTCTGGGTTAACGATGGACCTGTCCTGGGTGTTCACCAGGTGCTCCCCAACAGCAGCAGGGCTATGAACCCGTTTCCTTTTACACGGAACCACAACATTCTCCTCCCTTCCCACGTCCAAAAATAAAAGACCAGGTGACTGCAAGTACTACGCATGGTGTCTTGCTTTGCAGGAAGGAAATTTCTCAGTGCTTAAACTCCCCTCTTTTGGACCAGCAAAGACAAATTGCCCTTTGTATGCCCAGGCAGCTGTGATGGCAAAGGATCCTCCTCGGACGGGGCTGCGATGAAACATTGCAGTGTGGGGAAATGCGCCCATCACAGGCGGTGCTCTGGCTTTCAATGCTCATGCCTCGTAATTTTAGGTACCAGAGAAAAGTCTTTACTTGGGCCGTTTCTATGTGGCCAATATAGATGCAGGAGGAGGAGGGCCTCCCTTTTGCTCCTGCTTTTATTCTTGCTTCACTAACACCCAAATCTGTCTTTGAGCTGGTTGCCTGGGTGCTCTACCCACCCAGAGGAGAGGGGACTTTCTCAGACTGGTCTGTAACTACATTGTTTCATAGGAAAAAACTTTAGAATGCTAGTGCCCAGAATTCAGAGGAAAAAAAAAAATATGGAGAAGGCATTTATCAAATCAAATAAAGAACAAATAAATTCAGGGCACTGCACTGTGTGAGGGGTCTCCATAAGAAAGAAAGGGGAAAAAAAAAGATAAGTGAGGAGAAGAGCTGCAGGACAGTTTAATGCTAGTTATTTACCCACTTGGAGGCCCTAAGGGGTTTCTCTTTGGGTGCATCTTGAGCTCATTCCCAGGAAATTTTTCTCTTGCTTTTACTGCTGCCTTGCCTTTCCCTTCTCACCTCGTACAGCTAAGAAATGGCAAGCCACCTGAGTGCTTTTTTTTCAGGATAATTTCAGCTACTTCTTGCTCAGTTAAGATTTCTGAAAAGATCAAGTTCACGTACTCAAATCAGTTTAAAGTGCTTTGCAAGAATGTGGCACGGGAACACTACATCATTATTCATCATTTGATCAGACATGAAAATAATCCACACTCATAACTAGTTTCTTAAAATGGCCAGTGTCATTACTAATAGCTGGAAAAAGAAGGCAGGAAACAACTACTATTTCTACAGACAAGGAGCATCTTACTGAGACAAGGCTCCAGCGAAGCAGGCAATTTTCAGTTCTTTTTCAGCAAGCTTTCTGCATCCTTTCTTGCCTTTGCACTCACAGAAAGACAATTTCCCATGTCCCTACCACAGGCAAAATGGGGCAAGATTTTAAAGATACAGCTCTACGCCATCTGACTGCAGCAGACTAAAAGAAAAATGAAGTTCAGCACTTAACTGATCCCTTTGCAATATTTCAGGGTAAATTAAAAATCAAAATGTCAAGAGGTTCAATATGTCAGTGGGCCTTTTGACAGCGCAGCCACTTTGAAGCCTGAATGGGAGCTGTGCTCTTTTGGAAAACCAAAACCAAATGTGTGCAGCTGCTGCCCTGTTTTCAAATTTGGGACCTTCAACTTTGTATTTCTTTTGTAATAAAATTAGTAAAATATTCTGGCTGCTGTTATTCTCAGAGCTGAAAACATTCATTTCATAAAACATCTACCTATTTATTAGGATGGCCATTCTTCATTATCTGTAGTAAGGTAAAGCCTGGGAATCTCACAATCTGCCTTCTTCTACTGAGCAGAACCAGATTTGCTGCCCGCAACATATCTATCTTGCCTGGCCCTCAGCAAACCATTTTTTGTTTTGCCATCTCAGTTTCTGTTTGTAAAACAGGAAAGATAATAAACGATAATACTTACCTTCTTCACAGCGATGTGCTGAAGATTAATTAGCTCTTGTTTATACAAAGATTGGCAATAGTGATCTGCAGGTTTGCAAAAACATCGGAGTGATTGCTATCGCCGCCGTGCTTGACAAAGAAGCACAGTCAAGGACAGGAGCTGGTGCCACTGCAATCACTTACAGGACTGATGATAGATGTGGCCTTGAAGAAAACTCCCCAAAACCCTCCGTATCTGTACCAGCACCTAAAACTGGGAGGAAATGCGTATCACGACACTCCAGAGTCGGCTTTGCAGAGCGGTGGTCCCAGGACAGCACTGTGGCAGCCCTGTTCTTTTGCAGCTCAGCAAAAGCAGGGTTATCACCGAGCAGTAAGGTGGTGATTTGGTCTCATCAGAGCCTGCAAGTGCAATTGTGCACCATTAGCTCATGATAAGAGAGGAAGGACACCCAGGTATCTTGAAGAGCCTTGCCACCCTGCACAGCCCATGTTGCCCCAGCCATGGACTTGGGCTCAGCCCAGCACAGGACTGGTGCTCTGAATGTGGGCCTGGGGCAGAATTTGAATCTGAACCTTAAAACTTTCTCTGAACAACACTGGCAGCAGCCAGCCAGCTCCGAAGGTGCTTCCCTCTGCTCCTCACCCCGCCACGTGCCCCTGGGTCTCAGCCAGGCAGCATGGGCTGCTGCGGACCTCGGCTTGGAGCCCACCTCAAGGAAGGTGCTCCTTTGCCACTTTGGCTGTGGCAGCCCTGGGGTGTCCTGACCCACCACCAAGCCTTTCAGTCTGCTGGAAAAGGCGCACAGAGCAGCAATCCGAATTGCTTATTCAGTAACCTCCTAGCTAGTGTTAAACTGTCTCCTCCTGAGGTTTGCTGGGGATGCGGTGATGGACTCAACCTCTCCCACTCAGGCACGCCTTCCCTTCCCATCGCTGCATATTGTGCTACAGCAAATTGACACCTTTGGCACTCAGCCCGCTGCGTTAGTGAGATGCTTGCAGGCTGGCCAGTCAGCCGGTGAGGCTATTTTCATAGCCATGCAGCCGCAGCGAGATGCATTTTTCCCCACAGCTGCCCAATTCTCTCTCCTGGGAGGTGCTTTTGAGCGCAGCCGGCTTCCAGCTTGAGTTTGCTGCAGGCAGTGCTGTCTCTGGATGAAGTAACGGGAGTCGTCTGCCTTCCCCCTCTTCCCTACAGCCTTCCACAGGCTCTGGCTGTCCCTTTTTGCCTCCCTCAGCAGTTCCTGGCAGCCGCCCCTGCCCTCCCGTGCCTGCAGCGAGGAGGAGATGCAGCACGTCCAAACACGATGACGCAGCAAGTGGCGAATTCCCGCTGGGCAAAACGGGGTCGGCGGCTGGTGACAGCAGTGACCGGCAGCTCAGGTCACTGAGAGAGCAGACGGGATTTCTGCAGCTGAAGGCTGGTTCCTCCTGCAGCCAAAGTGGTGCAGGTACCAGCCTGCGGGAGATGCTGCTCCTTGCATAACTCATGACTGCTTTTGTCCAGTGACACCTGGGTAGGATTTGGGAGGGGATTTTTTCTGCTTTGCCAGAGACCAAAACACTCTGCCGAGGAGAGGTGAATTTAGCAGAATGTGTTTGACATCTAGGACACCGACACCACAGTTACTGGGTTGCCCAGCAGGTCCCCAGCCCAGATGGTCTGTCCAGCCTTGAACGACTGGGTATTGCAGGGTCCCTTGAATCCCAGGACCTTACTTTACTCACACCCTTCACTGCACAGCTGTGTATTTGTGCTGGTCTTCTTAAGCAGTCTGCTTGCTCCTCCGTTAGCCTTGTTTCTGCTGCACACCTCTGTGTAGGTACAGAATACAGCCATCAATAAAAAATGCACTTAACGTCAGTAACTCCTTTCGCGTTGTAACAAAAGCAGTGCTGATAAAACTTCCCTGTTCTGAAAAGATATAATTTCTCAGTGAGGATTTTTAACAGCAGAGGTTCAGTTACAACAGTGGGCAGTTATGCCACTAAGGTCAAAGTCTACAGGTTAGAATGCACACCAAGTGATTTCAGGCTATAGACATCCATTAAAGCTTAAAGGAAGGCTGAATTTGGGGGAATTTGCATTGCAAAGTATATGCAGGTGATGGTGCAGTATGACAGGAGATGTTATTATTGTGATTAGAATTTACACCTATAGCCTAAATTAGGATTGTATTTGAGAAATGATGGCACCCTGGAAAAAGTTACTAAACATCTGGTAATTCAATATAGACTGTGTCCAGTAAATATCCCTTTAGTTTCCTATTTCCAGCTAAGATTAATTTTCTGATCAAAGAAAATTTGATCAGAACCGCATTGACGGTGCAATAGCAGCAATATTACATGGCTTGAGGATATGTGTTGTACCTTGGAATCTCTACAGGAAAGCCAGTCAGGAGGGGATGATGATGGCTTGTGGTAGAAGCTCTGCAAGAAATAATAACTTCTCTTTGGTTTTGGAAAGTGGTTGTTTTTATGTATTTCTTTTCTGCTGTCAATCAGAGAAGTCCTTTCTTCACTCTGAAAGTACAGGCAAGTCTTTGTTTTATGCCTCTAAAGCTCTTAAGATGCTTTTGGTTGAACCTTGTGCTAATTAGGATTAGCATGATTTTGTTTTCTTAAAAAAAAGTCCAGATGTAGAGATGGATGCAGCCGCACCATTTGTTTTGATGTTCTAAACTATGTTAACACGATTAATTTCTGTCCTCCCATGTTTCTGCCCTGTCCAGTGTGACAGATAGCATCCTTCTTCTTCCCTTCCCACTTCCATCTATTCCTGCTAGCTCAGCTTTTCCTGTCACAGCTGGAGGGGCTCACCCATGCCAGCTCTGAATGGTTTCTGGATAGCCCTTCACCAGGCATTTTGCAATACTTCGCTCTTCTACTACCATCACATTAAATATTTGCTGCTTCACGGTGCCCGTTAACTGGATGGTTTGCTCCTAATATCTGGCTCTGAATGGAGACATCTTCCCTCGGAGTATTCCCAGCACCATCTGCTGCCTTTCTTTATTTCCATTCCTAGAAAGGATTTTGCTGATATCTGAGAAGCAGGGGAGGAATTTGGATAGGGTTGACACATCCCAGAAAACATTTGTCTGTTTGTCTTCTGCGCTAATTAGCGCACACTTGGTCAAAAGTGTTCTGAACTTTCATTTGTTTATTTTACTCATTTCTATGGCATCTATCACCATGACAGCAATGCGCTTCGACGGCAGGAAATTAAAACACATAATGCAGGCAGCTAATCAAATGCAGAAGCAAACAGAAGAATTTTGCACAGAGCCCTCAGTGTCGCTGCGATCCCGCTTTGACAAGCTGTAGAGTTTCTCCTTCTGCAGGAAAAAAAAAAAAGATGTTTTGTTTGTTTCCAATTCCCTTTCCCCTTGGAAGCATAAACGTGAAATTACTTTATCTTCCTCTGTTGGGATATCTTATTTATTTGCCTGCTAGTGACTGTTAAAGTAGACGATGCTTAATTATTTCCTGGGTTTCATTCATGGCTTGCACAGCTCGGTGTGGGGATTACGAGACATACACAGCATGGTCTCAGCAGCTCCATCGCTCAGCTGGGCAGCGGGGCTGGGAAGAGGTTTCAGAAGCCAGGCAGAGCTGCTGAGTGGAGGAGAGAGGCTAAACCCACCTGGGTAAACGGGGGAACACCAAGGTGGTGAGGCTGTGCTCTATTGCTTTGCCTTCCAGGCAGCAGGTACAAGCAGGGAGGGATTGGGAGCTTGTTTTACTGGTTAGGAGTCACTGAGCTAGTGAGTTGATAAGATTAAATCATTCACTTAATGAAAAAAGACTGAGAGTCTGAACCAGGACGAAGGCAGGAGGGCTGTGCCGTGGGGCAGCGAGAGCCACACTCACACGGGCGGGTGACCCGCCGCCTTGCCCTCTCCTCTCCTTGTGGAGTGAGAACAGGACAACCCAGCAGGAAAACAATTCTGTGCAAATCTCTCAAATCTTTGAAAAATGGTTGTTTTGCAGGATCCAGACTAGATCTCTTTTCTGGGTTCATGAAGCTTTTTTATTTTAGCACCATTTGACCACAAATATTACTTCAGTTCCCAGCGTGGCATGATTTTCCTCCAGTTTTCCCCTTCCAGGTTGCAACCAATTCCCCTCTCTGCACGTTGCACCCTTTGCTGCGGGCATCATTCACACGCAAAGCCAAATCCCTCCAAGCCCAACACATGGCAGTGATGAGGGCTGAAGGCCAGCTGGTCGATGGCTGCGTGGGAGTAGCACAATATAGGGCTAAAACCGTGCTCATCGGATGCCCTTCACCTCGGTCACCCAGCTGTGCGGTGCGATGCTCGCCTCCTTCTTCAGGACACGAGGTTTTCCTATAGTTAGGGCATGAATTTATGGCTGCATCTGCATCTTTGGGTGTGCAGTAGAGTTGTGTGATGGGAGCAGTGTTTTGGGCTTCAGGTGTTTAGATAATTGTTGTGTTTAAAATGATTGTTTAAAAATAAGGCTCTTTTAGAAAAATGTTAAAAAGAAAGCTCTTTTAGAAAAATATTGAAGAGAATGAATTTAAAAGAAGCCATGGAGAGAGCCTAGTAAAAGGGTAACAAAATCATTTTGGGCTCTTTTTAACCTTGACAGGGACCTTTTGAGCTCTTTACGTAAGGTATTGCATATGTCAATCACAGTCTTGTCTTTGTTAGAGACTTCAATCAGAAGTCTGCTGACTTCTCTTGAACGTTTTCATCAAATCATCATCCTATGCTGGAGCCTTTGGATTATTTCCTTTGGAGGCAACAGAATTTTACCGAAAAACAATATTTGTATTATTTCCCTTGCATCTAAAGTTAGTTTTAATTTGTATTCTTTTGAGTCAACAGTTCAAACAGCTAAGGATACCTACCGAGGAGCATCCCAACAGACTGCTTGACCTAACAAGCTTTCTTTAGTATTGAAAACTCAAGTGTGGTTTTCTTGAGTAGCACTGATATTAAGTCTGCCATGTGAGTAATGGATCACACAAAGCTTGAGTCCTTCTTGCACCCAGAAAGTCTATGCAGGTGGGTAGAGTTTTTTTGCTTTGTAAAGCTAAAAAAAGCTTTTTTTAGGCTAAGTCTGGATTTCATAGAGTCATCTCGTAAATCCACATACTAACATTAGCAGTCTGACTTCTCTCAAAATAATTACATTGCTTCTACCTCAGGTTGTAACATTGGGTGTGTGTATTTCACTCTCCAAATGACCAGAATGATTCAAGGTGCACAGCAATCGGGTCTGCTCCCAGGTGAGAGATGCTCCACAATTCTGAGATGCGTCATTCACCCGTTTTCCAGATCCATATAGGAGAAAGTAGTTAACCAGTGGGGATTTTTCATCAGTGAATTACACTGATGGATGTATCAGCCTCTTTTTCAGTTCTCTACCAGCTTTTTGAGTTATTTACTTGATACTAATTACTGAAAAGCCCTCGCTATTTTGAAGAGGGGAGGTTGTAACAGGTAATGTTATTTCTTGCCATAAGGGCACAGCAAGGTTAAATACCAAATGTCAGCTGATGCGAGTTTGCAGAGATTTTGGGCATATGGAGCCATGAAAGTGCCTGAGGATGTCATCAGATCCACGTGGCATCCGTCATCAGGAGGAGGAAGCTGTTTGTCTTTGCTTTTCATAACTTCCACTTTTGAGTAGGAGCTCTTCAAACTATTTAATCCGATAACGCTTTGGTGAAACTTTCATTTGGTGTACTAGGCAGTTTCTCCTTGCTTTGAAAAGTGATTTTATATTGTGGCATTTTTCTCTTGTCTTTGTTTTATTTATGTTTGGAGGTGCCAGTCTAGAGGCTGCTGTTTTAAAGTTTTTTTCTTTTCCTTGTGTGCTTGCTTTAAAACGACTTGTTGGTATTGAGTATGATGTATTTGAAATGGCTAAAACAGAGCCCATTGATGTAGATTCAATAGAAATTGATTTAAGACTGCAGCAACCATGGTACTGTCATATGCTAAAATTGGAAGGTATCATAGTTTCTGAAGTAGCAAATATTAGCACCTGAGTAATACTCCCTATCAGTCAGGTTCAGACTAATGCCTATTTCTTTTTTCTTTTCATTGTTGTTGGTTTTTTGCTGTTGTTTCTTTTTTTTTTTTTTTTTTTTAATAGGTATAAGTTGTTTCCTGGGCTGCAGATACTTACATTTTTACTTACATTTTTCTGTACTTGGCAACATGTCAAAGTTTGTTTTCCAGTCATCTGACTAGAATAACTTTATGAACCCTGTGGTGAACATTACTTTGGAAACTTATATGAACATAATCATGCAGCACTTGCATGATTTTGGGTAACCCCAAAAAAAGGCTTTTGCTGCATAGGGAAAGGGTGGAGCTCCCAAGTCCTTGCTAAGAGTAACGCGCTCTCAATTTCAGATCCATGGGGGCAATTCCTCTCAACCTGATCCCAAAGTCTGCAGCAAACTGTTGTATTTAAGAGCCCTTGGGAGAGTATTTCATGGAATGGAGATTAGGAAGCAAGAACTGAAAACTGGAAAGTGCTTTGTGGTGTCTTTTTAACAGCTCAGGATTGATTCATTTTAGTATTTGTGCCTGGATCGTATTCACCGCTGCCTCATAGATCAATGGCACGACGGAGTCCCAGCTCTCATTGATGCAGCATATGGGAACAGGATCCATTATCTTTAGTTCCCAGGACTATAAAATGTCTAATAAACTCAGCAGCAAGAGCGCCAGATTTGTGCGGCACTGCCAGCTGCGCTGGCCTCGTTGGCTATTAAGCTATGTTTTTAGCTTCATTATTGATGGGGAATGCTGATAGTCGAGCAAATGATGCTGCTTGCAGATTCGAGGCACTTTACTAAAGCATCAGTGATATTAGAGGATTGAAAGAGGCTAATGGGAAAAGAAAACCAGTCAGCAAACAGCCCCTGGCACCTACAGAGTAAATTCCTAGTTCACCTGGCTTGCTTCGCCTTTGGAAACCAGGAGGTGTCCAAAGTTGTGCCTATGGGATTTGTATGTGAACACTCATCGCAGGAGACAGGGGAAAACAAAAATCACGCGTACCAGAGCAAGAAGGAGACCCAGCTGTGGGAGATGAGCCCTCGTAGCGGGAGCAAAGCCGTTTGGTGGAAATCCCGTTCGCCGCGGCGCTCTCCTGGCCCGTCTCTGTCCTGCCTCCTCCTTTGCCTTTCTCTTCAGCCAGACGGGAGCAGCATCAGGAAACAGGAGAAATCCTCAGTTCGCCACCTAATTAAAAAAATATTTGCTCATTATCTCATAAGCCTCTTTCTCCCATGTCAGCATGACTTGTAAAGGTGACTCCAGCTGCTGTGCCTCCTCTTGCAGGGAGGGAGGGCGTCACGCTGCAATGAGAAATCAATTTAAATTCACATGAGCACAGTCAATCCTTAATCATATCAGCAAACTCGGGCTGGCTGCAGGAATCTGAGGAGGAAGTTCAAATGCCTTAGTCCCAAGTGTTCATCCCCTCTTGCAGAACCCGAGCAAGGGTGTCCCTGAGGGTTCATTTGCTGCTCCAGCACTTTTCTGTCTCTAGCTGTTTACATTATAATTTGTCTCTCCCCTGTTTTTCCCACCCACCTCTCCCTGGCCTTGGAATAAATTCCATAATTGCTGTGAAAATGGTGCAGAACATGATCTTGCATACAGACATTGCCACGGTGGGTCGGGGAGCAGCTTCCCACTCTGCTTTGCTCGCTCCCTGGGCATTGTCACGAGGGGCATGTTGCAGTTCCTGACCAGCAGTAGTTTTTATTGCTTTCTTTTCTCCTCTGGGACATGGTGATCAAGCACAGCTAGGGGAAGGTAGGCATCATTTTCAGTCTCTAGTGGCTCTAGTTTAGGCACTTCAAAATCAGTAGCAGGCACTCAAATGGAAGCACGTTAATACGAGCCAGCACCCACATCTCCCATTTAATCCACTGACTATTGATGCCTTTGATAAATCTCTAGATATTATTTCTGGGAAAGAGAATCCTGTATCCCACAGGCAGGATCAGTTTCTCTATCTTGGACATCTTGCACAAGGGAAAACAAAATTTCGTGCCATTAATGCTGGCATAAATGCAGAAGAAAATGTTCTCTCGAGTCTTACCTGGGCTAAGGTTTTTATGGGAGGTGATTGAAGCAGCTGCTGCCCATGCTGGAAGCTAGGCTGCTCTGGGTTTGCAAGTCTGTTGCCACTGCCCTGTGCCTGCTGGCCCTTGACAGCTTTCCCAAAGCATTTCCGATCTTTCAGGCTTTGCCATCAATAGCTGCAGCACTGGGAAAAAACCTGTTAAATGCTGGTGTGTTTCTGCCAACCTTTCTGCAAGGAGCCAGGAATTTATTTAAAGAACATGGTTCAGAGGTTTTGTGCAAACTACTTTCTTCAATTATTTAAAATTTTCTATAATTACTGGGTACTTAAAAATGTTCTGGCGAATAATTTCTGTGCCCTTCTGTTTTTTCCCTTCTCTTTACTGCCACGTAGAGTCTCAGCTGTTAGAAATGTGAAAGGATGACTGTCACGGAAATGAGGGAGATGGCAATGGCACGTTTGACAAAAACGACTTCTGCTTGGTGAAGCTGTATATCCTGATCAGGAGACTCTAAGAGGTGGAGGATTCATTACTTCTATCAATACTTTGTTCAGAGCTTTTCACTATTCTTAAAAATGCATTCCTACCATCTCAGGTTTGTCTTTCTCAAGCTTCCAGCTACTGGGTCTTGTTATCAAAGAACTTCACAGTTCCACTGTTTCATGAAGGCAACAGCACATTGTCATCAAGTCACGTCTTGATAAGCTGAACAGATTGTCCTCTCTATGTTTCTCACTCTAAAGCACTTTCTTCAGCTCTTAAACCATTTTTGGGGCACTTGCCTCCCCTCTGCATCCCTACCCTTAACACCTGCCTGTATTTAGATGCAATTTGTTTGAGTGAGGCTACCTTCCCAAATGTTGCACCATCTTCCACAGGATTTACAGTTTCTTGGAGGGACTTTTACAGAGATGGTTGTCACCTACCATAGGATGCTGATCTAGTGCCTCCTGTCCCAGCTCCACAGTAGATCTGCCCTGGAAGGGACTGTGGTCCATGGAAGATCATCAAAAGAATCCCCCAGGCCTGTCTCCTTCAGGCAATAAAATGGGAAAAAGTTAACTCCTGGGATCCATCCATCCAGAGCTCCACTTGGTCCTCTTGGCCCCATCTGTATGACAGACCTGTTGGTACCCATCACATCTTTTAGATTTCAAGAAGAGTCTTGGGTGGAAAATGTTTTCAATGTCTTGTTCACTTCTGACCTGCAGTGGAAACATCTGTCAATCCCACTCAAAAATACTGCAGTTCTTCATCCATTTCACGCAATCTTTACTGATATTGTGGAGTGCTTATTTTTCAGTTGCTGTGCTGTACGGTACTACGTGAAGCACCTGACAATGGAAGGAGGATCGCTGTATCACCAAATCCATCGTCAAAAAGAGAAATATTTTTTCAGACAGGGTTTCTATTTATAATAATGCTGACTGACGTTAATTATCACTTAAAATCTGTATCAGCACTTCCATTTGGCATAAGAATGAAGCCAGGAAGCTCCTTCAGCAGTAAGAAAAATGTCATCCCTCCACATTAGGTCCCCAGCGGCTGCTCCGGTGTTGTCTGCAGCCACACGCGGGTGTTGCTCTGTGACAGCAATGGAAGGTATCGCCCTCCCCTTTGAAAATCCTTTGATTTTCCAATTGCGTTTGCACGCTCAGGCCTTTGCTTTGCTGCTCACCCCCACTCATGAGCATGGCAGGGTGATTTATTGAGGGCTTCAAGAGGGAGACATGAGGGTCGCAGCCGCACGGCTCTCGCGGGGCGAGCTGAGCCCCCCTCCCCGCCTGCCTCCGAAGGCACGGAGCAGCTATTTGTGTAACGCGCGGTGGCAGCGCAGTGAGCCACTCACCCGTCACAATGCTTTCAGTGCTTGTCCTTATGACTTCAATAAAGGCTTTTGGTTTTCCAGGAAAGGGTTTAGAGAGGTCTGCCTCTTTTTTTTTTTTTTTTTTTTTTTTGTCCTTTGCGTGTTATTATTTTTTCCATTTCTTAAAGCTCCACAAATGGTAAGCCTGTGGCTTGCAGCAAAGGCACGCTGGTAAGTGATTTATAGAGGGTCCTACAAATCATGTTGCATAGAGCACAGCCCCTTCCCCCACAGCAACAGTCAGCATTTCAGAGCAGCGCCGTCTTCAAGGGAGCTAAGCTGTCCTTTCCCTGCTTGGATTTAGGAAGCCAAACAGTAAAATGCAGCTAGAAGTGAGAGTAAACGTGCCACAATAACAACTTGGCATTTAAGTTTCAGCAGGGCTTAAGGTGGCCTCAGAGAAGCTCTTGTTTATCCTTGGTATTATATGCTAACGTTAATAGGCGTGTTGTTTTCGTGTTCTTACAGATAATATATATGTAAAAAACCCTAATACGTAAATATGACAGCATGAGTTTAAATGACTTCAAGGATTAAAAGGCAAGCAGAAATTTCTAACAGTAAATGAATGTCAGAAATCTCTGTTATTAGTTGTGGTCTAAGCTATACCCATCCGCTCAAACCTGCAGCCGCCCTGAGAGCACAATTGGGCTCTGTGACACCAACCTCAGGACTTCCCAGTGCTGCTCCAGAAAGACATCACATATGACACTCCATAAGGCACATGGCAATGCCCACATCTATAACAAATGCGTAAAACCCCCTCAACCCTCCCAGGCTCCCAAACACGGAGAAAGGATGCTCTTACCTGGTTGCCCTCCTAGCATCCAGCACAGCTCCCGGGCATCCATACGTGCTTGGGTAGAGGCTGTCGGTGTAGTAACTTGGGGGATCCAGCTTGGTCTCAGCTGGCTCTGGTGTACAGTGAAGATGAAGAGCTTGTAAAATTGCCTACGCTGCTTTCCCCTTTCTCTTGTTCTCTGGGCTGATCCCAGGATCGCAGAATAATTTAGGTTGGGAGGGACCTCAGGGGTCATGTAGGGAATCCTCTGCATGGAGCAGCACCAACTAAAGCAGGTTGTGCAGAGCCTTGGCCAGACAGGGTTAGCTGGCTCTGGTGTACAGTGAAGATGAAGAGCTTGTAAAATTGCCTACGCTGCTTTCCCCTTTCTCTTGTTCTCTGGGCTGATCCCAGGATCGCAGAATAATTTAGGTTGGGAGGGACCTCAGGGGTCATGTAGGGAATCCTCTGCATGGAGCAGCACCAACTAAAGCAGGTTGTGCAGAGCCTTGGCCAGACGGGGTTATAATATTCCTGAGGATGGAGACTACAGTCTCTGTGGGCTCCTGCTCCAGTGATTTGACTCCCCTTCTTTTGAAAAAAAAAAAAAAAAATCTAATCCAAATTTCCTGCATGCCAGCTTGCACTTCTGGGAAGAGTCCAGTTCAGACTTTTCTTTGCCCAACCTTCAGATAGTTGCTCCAGGTCAGAAAAGCAGAGCTCCATACTTTTCCACCTCTGCTGATTGTAGCGGTTCCAAAGAGTTAATGCAATAAAACATCAAAGGAAAACAGTTCTGGTGCCTAGAAAGGAGCAATTTGCCATGCAGTGAAACAACTGGATTAACAGATTGAAATTTAGACAAAATATTTTACCAAGGAAGGTGCCAAATAATAGAAATGAAAAGATTTTTTTGTTTCTACAAAATAAAAGTTCCTCTGGGGCTGGTAGGGGGATGTTATCAGCAAGGTGTGCCCTCTTTAAAAACAAATGAAAATATTGCTGGAGCTACAGACTAATATCTTAGCAAGATGCACGATCTCCTTAATGGCAAAGTGAATTCTAGCCACTGTGATACTCCATCTGATGAGGACACTTAGAGTGATGGGGTGGAATAAAGTGTTTCATTATAAAGTGAACCACACTGCGAGTGTTGGGGATACAGTTAATGCCAGTACAGAGAAATTACACACTGTCTGTTTTGACTTTCTGATTCCCTCTAATGGACATGCAGCCTCCGGGCCAAGCGCTGGGAGAGTTTTGTGCCATGCCATTTTCTCCAATTATTAGCCAGGCTTTTCCTCCAAAGTACCTGGCAGCAGCGGCTCATTCACAAACCTGGCATTCACAGCTGGGAATTTAAAGGGCTCGCCTCCCGCATCCAGCATCCTTCATTTCGATCCCATTTGACTTTAATGACGCGTTAGCCGCTTTAACCGATGCCACCTGTACGGCGCGGGAAACACAGCAGCATCGACACCTCCCCAAGGGGTTTTGCCTCTGGATTTTGTTAGTTCAGCATTCATTCTCTGACCCACCTCGGCTATTTTTCTCTCTTTAAGCTCCACCTTAGCTCCCTGTTGAGATGCTTTGTCGGTGAAAGCAGTGCACGGTGCTGCTGCTCCTGCCGAAAACTGCTGAAAACTCACAGGCTGCTGCCTGGGGGGTGGGGATGAGGCAAATCTCCCAGGGAAGCACACACACCACTGCCATGTGCATTCAATAAGGGGGCCCCTGACTGGTGCTCTATAAGCAAACCTTTCTGCTCCTGTCATGCTGTTGCTGATTTGGTTTTGGTTTGATGCTTTGTTTTTTTGCTTTTCCAGTTGGACTGCGTGGGACTGTTGGAGGTAAAGTCTTGGGTTCAGGTTAAACACTGGTGCACGTTACCAGTGCATAAGAGGGGGTTTTAATCTAAATATTCAACATACATTCATGTATATGTATATATATACCTATACAAAGGGACTGCTTTGTCACAGTCTCTTTTCCTGCTCTCGCCTGTTTCCCCTGCCTGCCTTCCAGTCTCCGCCAGTTTACGCTGAAAACCCCCTGGATCCCCAGCCTGTGTAAGATACTCTACTTCACCATTTAAATCTCTCTTCCCATCAATCCCTGGACTGTTTGTTTTCCCCACCGCTACTGATCCAGGCTTGTTGTGTGGAGCTGAGCTACTGCAATGGTCTGCCTTCAAATTTGTCTTGCTCTTGTCCGGGCAAGGAGGAAACGCGTGCAGAAATAGTCTCCTAGGAAAACTGACCGTGGAAAATCCAGCTTAAGTAGTAATAAAAGAATTCACCGCCATCATGAGGAAACCAACAGGAGAATTTGTGTCTCCCATGGAAAGCTTCCATCCTTAGGAAAGGAGGGAATGATCCTCAGCAAGGTCACCTCAGAGGCCAGTGGCTTGCCCATTTCTGGGACAACTTGAGCACTGCAGCATCTCCTCTTGAGGCTTTGCCAGCCAGCTTTGGGAGAAAAGGCAGCAGCAGCTCTTTGCCAGGAGCTGCCGCACACCAGCCTAGGTGAGGGGCAAAGGGGATTTGATCTTCCCACCAGGCATGGGAAAATCTGGGAAGGTGATGCCTGTGTGCAGGGCTCCAGGAGCGTGCATGGCTCCTTGCAGAGCTGGGTGAGGGCAGAGAGTGGTGCACAGCTCTCAACACTTATTGTTCCCTGCAGCTGGCACGTAGGCACCCTGAAGACTTGACAAGTTTGTATACAGGCATCTTTTCCTGCGAGCTGTTTCTCCAAAAGTCTTTGCAAT
>NW_010105279.1:10836-23871 GCF_000699245.1 Pterocles gutturalis | reverse complement strand
TTTTCCCCCCCCCCCCCCCCAGTCTCGAGCTCTTTTTCCTGCTTTACGTCATGCTTTCCATTTTAGAGATGTCAGATGATCTGTGATAAACTGACAGTATGTGCAGGAGCAGCGAGGAGACGAGGTCCATTTTAATGAGACTAACTCTACTGGGTAGGGAAAACTGCTCCTCGACAAGCCCCTAGATCTTGTTTCTCTTTGCACAGCGTCTTAATGGCATAAAAGGATTTTTACACAAATAAGGAAAGGCAATTCCCCAAACAGATGCCTTTCAGCAGCCATTGAAATGGAAAGTCACCACTGAGAATCGCGTGCTCCCCTTTAAGAGGTAAGCAGGATCAGAAATCAGTATTCTCTTGGCTCCTGAAAACAGCCTGGAAGATTTCTGAACAAACAGTGTGTTTGCTTGGGCTTCACCATTCACCCTGGGTTTCCTCTCTGCTCATCTGGAGGAGTTTGAATAACCAAAACGAGAGGGGTGGGGAGAGAGCAAGAGAGAAAGAGCGCGTGAGGGAGGACAAAGCCGTGGTTGGACCTCAGTAAACGGAACCTCGCAAATGAGTACAGAAATAAATGCTCATGATTATCATGTGTGTGCCCTGACAAAAACTTTTGGTGCTGTTACCATCTTATAACTAGTGTGTTGGTAGGCAGCTAAATGCAATGTGCATTTCAATGCTGTTTTCATTTTCTGACTCTCCATGGAAATTGCTGCTCACTCTTACCTCCAGGACAGGCTTGAGTAACACGGCACGTGAAGTCAATCTTCATGGGGCAAGTGATTAGTCTTTTGGCCAGTCCAGGCTCATACTTCATGTTGGTTGACAATACAATCCGGGTGAATTTTGGAGATGTAATCATAGTTCAGATAGGGTCAGCTGTACAAGACCAATGGCAATTTTCTGAGGTTTGCTGTGGTCAGGAATGTCGGTGACATTTCAATTCAGATTCCTGAAGAAAACAGAAAGACATCTTCACATAGGCCTTTACTTCAGGAATTCCTTCCCATAGGATAGAGGCTTGAACTGTGATTACATACAAACCTTCAGCAATTAAGTGATATACAATATAATTTATGCATACTGGCACTAGCTAAATGCAAAAAGACAGCTAGTCTTGCTCCACGTTGCAAATAAAAGCTCTCTTTCAATGGTTTATTTTTAACCTAGACACCACTAGCTTAATATGTTCTGGAGCATCCAGAGAGAATAATTTTACAGAATATATTTTTAAAATCTTGCTTTCCAGGAAAGTACTTTTTTATCTAGTACTAAGCTATTTTTGGACCCCAATGCATGAATTCTAATATTTTCTAGGCAACATTGTGAAAAAAGTGAATAGATGAATAGGAGATGTAAAATACTCCAGACTGCATAAGAGTTATCCAGTCCAGTCTGCCTGTTCTCTATTGAAATGTGAATTTAGTGATGATTTGTTCAAGCCTGCGGGAAATCTTATTTAGCTATGTATTAAAAAAAAATATCAAATGTTCTGATCTTAACTTGTATTTCTGACTACAAATGACTCCTGTATTTTTTTCAGCTAGGTCTGGAATATCTCGCCAAGGTAACTATGGTCTATTCTTGAGTTTGCTCATAGTTTGTAAAAGTCAGATTGATTTAAATAGTTGTAGAAAATTCCATATAACCAGTGACGAGAGGATATTAACCGACTTTTAAAGACCTGATCAGAACAACAGCAGGAGAGAGGTTGACATTAACTTGATGGTCATTCCAAGTGTTAATTTTGAGTTCAGCAATACTAGATCCTAAAATGGGTTCCTGGATAAGAATTTTAAATCTTGCATTTAAGAAAAAAGAAAATGTGATCCTAGAAAACAGACGCAGATTCCTCCACATCTCTGCAAGTGTCCAATCTTTCCACATCTGATTGATGGCTTTAGCAGTGGGACACGTGTGTGATTTATTTCCTTTCAGATCTTTCTAAGGAAGGCAACAAAACAATATGAAAAACTCCTGTTGGTCTCCAGTGAGTAGATGGTATTTGGCGTGGGAAGAGCAGCAAGGCTGACTGCGAAGGCATGGGCAGCTGTAGCTACAGGGACCTTTGTAGGTTACCGTGAATGGAGCAAGGTGACAAAGCAAGCTTTGATTTCCATCTATCAGGACAGCGAGGAAACAGAACAAACCAAGCAGGTGGGCACGCACAGTGACACCGAGACAAGCCGGGGCAGTATCAGCTCAGCGCCGAAGCGATACCGGTGCGGTGGCAGCGGGACGGACGTGTTCCTGCGGCACTCCGACCCAGCCCATGGGCCTGGCACCCCTCTCTTCACATGGCTGACAGAGCTTGCTGTGGGGGGTAATGGCTTTAAGCTGAAAGAGGGGAGATTTAGATTAGATATTACCTGGGTTAGTGGGAGGTGTCCCTGCCCATGGCAGGGGGGTGGAACTAGATGATCTTTAAGGTCCCTTCCAACCCAAACCATCCTGTGATTCCATGATTCTACGACTAGGGCTTTTTCTGTGCTCAAGGCCCTCCTATCACGCTCCTTTAGGGACCCTAACTGTTGCTAGCAGCAGCTTAGGGGCAAAAAAGCCCAGGGCCTTGGGTACCACAGATCTCATCGACAGCCATGAAACGGCAGGGAGATGCCAGAGGCCATACAGAGCACAGCTGGTGGCCCCTAAAAACAGCTCTGTAAGTGAGCTAACAGCATCACAGCAAATCCCTGCTTGTGCTTTCTGTGCCATGTTGCAGGAGCACTGCATTTGTCACCCCCTCCGAGCAAACCGGTGGGTTCCCGGCTTCACCAAAGCCACACAGCCCCTGTCCCCCATCTCCCAGGGGAAGCCTCTGCCAGGTGCCCCGACGCCGACAGCCGCCGAGAGATTCAAAAACACGCCAGCAGCATAGAGATGACAAAGATGCATCAAAAAAAAGCTTCCCTGTCTGTCTCCTCGCACAGTGGACCCGGCAGATCTTTGATGGGTTTGAAGACCTAAAAGGAGATCTCTGTGTTCCGGTACTGCTTGAGCCTCCACAAAGGAGATGAAAAGGAGGAATAAAACATCTGAACAGCCCAGTCTGGTCTGAACTGCACGCATTCATTACGGCAAAGGCAGATTTCTTCGGGTTCCTCCTCCGTATCCTCCTCCTCCTCGGTGGTGGCAGCAAGAAGCTTGACACTCCAATTACAGGATATCCGTGTTAAGCAGGGAAGAGGGACAGCTAGTCGGCGGCAGACATTTAGGATATGGCATCCGTGCAGCCTGCAGAAACCTGGAGGAACAGACTGAGATGACTCTAATGGCCCAGCTCCTCACAACTCTTCGGTACAGGCTTAAATTACCTCCATGCCTTTTCCACACCTCCTTCCCCCCCAGGTTTGCCACTTGGCTGTCTCTGAGCCCCCCAGCACAGGGTGTCAGGGCAGGAGCACCGCTCGCTTTATCCATTTACAGAGCCCTGCGGATGACATCCATTCAAAGGCTTGTGCAGGAGCATTTGATGTTTGTGGCTCTGAGACCACTTTGTCCTTTCAGACTTGAGAAAAGTTTTTTGTCTTTTTTTCCCCTCGGATGAAAATGGTAATGCAAGCTAAGAAAAATGTCATTAATAATACAAACTGGGGGCCTTTAGGGGAAAATTTTAGTTTTGAAAAGTGACTACTCTGCATGAATATGTCATGCCATCAGAAGTTTCTCTGGATTGTCTTGACGCTTCACATACGCATATATTTCTCTTCTGCCACACATGGTCCTTTTTCCTTATTTAATTAGGGTACAAGTGCATACTTAAATTAGAAGAAATAAATAGAGATTAATCCATTCAATAGGGATTTTTCTAGGAAAAAATATTTTCCTTGAGATATTGGTTTTCTTCAGGTTTTTTTTTTTTTTTGTCTCTATTTTTAATTTAAAGGTACTTCTCTTATGTTTTATTCACTTGTTTTCCTTAGGTAAAGGAATGTCTTGGCATGAAAACTTGTCCTGAATCTACTGCCTGCTTGACAGATAGATACAAAGATTTGAAACATGAGAGAAAAAGCAGATAGTTGCAAGAAAAAAAAAAAAAAACTAAACAAAAGAAAGGAATTAAACCCAGCACAGGGGCAGGTATTAATACCGTGTGAGTGCCATTGCATGCCTTGGCTCCTAGGAGTGATGCTCAGCATCTTTTGCTTGACAGGCTGAGACTGACAGACCTCGGCGATGAATCTCAACTGCCTTCTGAAAAGGCAGAGCCCTCCTTTTTATCTCTAGATTGATCCTGATCAGTTTGCTGCAAGTAGATCCTGCTTGAATTTCAAATATTGAGTGCTGCTATCTGCCATTGGTCCCGCGCTGTAAATCACATGCTAATGTTTCTCTGTCTTGACTGGATGAAAATAAACATAATAATCAGGAAGAGGCCTTGGAGAAGCCACCGCGGCTTTAAATCTCTCACGGAGCAGCAGCAGTTTAGGGAGAAGCGGCTGATAAAGCAGATTAGGGAATTCTAGAAAATTTAAAACCTGCTCCTTTTCTGGGCCAGGCAGGCTCTGCCCAAGGCGTCATTCCTGGGAAAATTAGGCTTCTGGGAAATTTATTGCTGGGGTGCAGAATTTCCATTTCAATTTCTCTTGCCAAAGGCTGGGCTGTGGTCAGACCCCCTCCTCCTGCCTTAACCGCTTCTGCGCCCCTCGCCCGTCACACCCCACCAGCCCCAGCCCACTCCCTCCATTCTCCTGGGCTCTTTCGGGGTGCTGCTGAAGACAACCCCAAAGCCCTCTTCTGACTGTTTAAGACAAGCAAGGCTGGCCAGGAGGGTTGCAGAGGTTGGTTCCTGTTGCTTTTCGCTATACTGCTGCCCTCATGGCCAAGCAAGGGCTTATAGTCTCAACCCGACAGAAATTCAATGGAGTTGAATTTTTTCCATTGCAAATAAATTACGCTTGGGGGTTTACCTGAGAAGAGGAAGGCACAAGCCAAGGCAGGTGACAACCATCTCTAGACTCGTGGGAAAGGACCCATCATCCTCTTCAGTGGGGCTCTGCTGGGCTGCACAGCCAGATACATCCTGATGGCTTGGGTGATGCCGAACTGCTTCCACCCTGCGGGGAAGGATGGAGGGCGGTAAGTCGTAGAATCACAGAATGGTTTGGGTTGGAAGGGACCTTAAAGATCATCTAGTTCCAACCCCCTGCCATAGGCAGAAGTCCTGATGATGTTGTCTGAGGAATTGAAAAAGAGGAAAAAAAAAAAGAAGTAGGACATTTCAATGAGACAAATTTGAATGGAGAGGAAAAGAAATAGTGATAAATGGCAAAGAGTGGAAAATAATGAGATTGCTGATGATAAAGCAATTCTGGAGAGTATTTGGTTGAACTTCTTAACAGGGCCATCCCTGCCCCTTTGTGCTCTGTGTTACTCTCCTTGTCAAAGAGGTCACTGGCAGGAAGGGTTGCAGAAATGATGATCATTAGGTGGATATTCACAAACATCCAGCGTGCTGCCAGTCACAGGGCAGGAACAGGCTGTATTACCTCTGGGCTTGAGCAGAATTGGCCAAAACAGCTTGAAAATAGCAATGTGTTCCTTTGTGGAGGAGCCCGAGTCCTAACACTGATGTTGTAACTAGCTGAAATCATGTCTACATTTGGAAAGAATAAAAAAACCTTCCTCAGAGGTGTTTTGCAACTGTAAATGAGGCATAATTTGCATCATCTATGAACTATGATGAACTGTTATTAGCATTTGAGTTACATTTCCCTTAAAAAGCCAGGAAGGGTTCTGACCCTGGATTAAGGGTCCCTCCTGATGCTTAAACAGGAAATGCATATGGAAATGGAGTTGTCCAGGGTGTCACTGTCCTGAGGTGAACAATAGCTCGAGGTGGAAGGGTGGAGGATAAATGTTACTGCCGGAAAAGCTGCTGAATTTTCTTTTGAGAGACTGATAATCCCGCAGGCTTCTGCAGAAGCAGCTTTTGATTATCATTGCTGATGATATTAGAAGACATCTCTGGAGTCTGTCCTTTAAAAAATGTTTCCCTAGTGCTACTTGAAAACATATGGGTTGGGAACTGAAGTGAATAACTGATGTTTTACTAAGTCTCTTGGCATGATGGAGGCTTAGAAAATGATGTGCCTGATACCAGAGATGCATTTTTAACAGTAAATGAAACCAGACTGCATAAAAATTCAAAATACTAGACTGATAAATGTAGATGAGAAAAGACGTTGGAATACGAAAAAGGGGCTGGTTAAAGAACCAAATGGATCAGACCTACGGCTGGGGTGAAGTGGAGAAGCTCTGCTAACTTTAATGGATCTATTTAGAGTTGCATGAACTCACTGAAGCTCTAGATGTATACTAGCAACTTACACACAGGGTTTGAGTAAACCACGTCTAACAGAGCACTTTCAAACGCAGCAGCTTCCTGACGGCTTTATCAAGGAATAGGATGGGCAAGCAATTTGGAAGGTGACAATTTTGAGGGAAAAGGAACAGAGAGACGAGCTGGTGTCAGTGTGATTTTCCAGCTCCAGTTATGGCACCAGCAACGCCTGGTGAAAAGTGGCCTCCTGGCTTCAAAGCAAGCACATCTGCATGGGCTACTGAATGGACACAGGATGGGGAAAAAGGGAAGAAAAAGGAAAGAGGAAGGCTCCACATCCTCCTTGTCCCAGGCTCATTCAGTCTAGTGTCTTGCTTATCTGCAAAGCTGGGCCATAGTTACAGGACCTAACACTGGTTCATGCCCCAGTTCCAGATACAGGTACGATTTAAACCTCTTTCCAAACAACATACACTAACCCCCAGAAGGTGTTTTATACCAGAACAAGTGTGCCCTGTGCTGGAGTAGGATCAGGTTAGTTTTGCAGAGTAAATGGGATATTTTAAAAAAATAAGATTAAAAAGCATTACGCTGATACCACTCCAGTGTATTAACTGGGCAAAACACTGGCCTGTAACAAGAGAGGAGGTTGGTTAGACTTCACCCCATCAGCTCCACCACCTGTGGAGAAATTACTACATTTTGCTTGCTGCAGAAGAGCTTTTGAGAAAAAGCTACTTTGGCAAAGTGCAGAATCATTGCACCTCTTGACCGGGTGTGCAGTTTCTGAACTCCCACCAGCAATTTTGTAAACTTACTGAAGAGACAAAAAACATTCACTTATTTCCCTTGTAGTGTCTTTCTGCTCTACCTCTTTGTCTCTTTTAGAACCGTCAGTCATCGCACACATACCCACAGGAAGAGTCTGAGGATCAGCAGATGTTTCGCCATACAGGTGCTACAAAATTCCTTCCCCTTCCAAACTGCTAGATGGTGAACTTCAGGAGGTTTCTCTATGGTCTTAAGGGAAAAAAAAAAAAAAAAGCAAAATGCTGCTGAGGTTGGCATCCTCCTGCCCCAGTATGGGCAAGCTCTCAATCTGCTCCATTCCTGCAAACAGGTCAGATGTTCCCCCCTCAGCCACCACCCCTTGGAAATGATTTTTTTAAATGCCAGAACTTCCACTTTTGCTGTATGGTGGTTACAGTGTCTGTTGAAGCTGTTAGGTTCTGCAGCATCCTAAAGAAATGGTAGATCCTAAAGACAGCCTTAATCTCTACCCACAATCAATTAACACAATCTATTTTTCAATTTTCCCAGGCCCTCTTTACACTCCCTAGCTAGAAGCTTAACTTCTTTTCCAAAAACCAACATAGCTAAAAAACACTTAATATTGTTCTCAGTTCTTACAGAAATCAGAACAGGTTTTTCATTTGACTACACAAAAAAGTTTTATTTCAGTGATGTGAGATGCTATGATTTTTCCGGGTGTGACTCAAACCATGATTTCCCACCGAAATAAGTTTGCATCCTTTATCCAAGAGATAGATCACATTATGAGAAAATTCAAATTATTTTATACTAGATGATAGCTAATGATACTGAACAATAAAATTTTTATCCTTTATGACCACCATGCAATTAAGTGACCTGGTGACAGGGAATTAAGTCAGTCTTCTTCCTTTGAAATGATAGCTGAAATAACAGAGGCACTGCTCTTTGTCTACTGTATGTGTGCTAGAGAGGGGGCAGAGGAGGAGGGATGGGAACAGGATGATGCACAGTCAGAAAAATCCTTCCCCTGTGAAGGTGAATTGTTTCCCAGGAACTTTCCCTAAGGGGAGAATCTCCCGCATTGTATCACACCTTCTAGGATGGCTTCATGAACAAACAAGCAAAAAACCCCACCTTGCCCCTTCTATGATTTATCCTATTTCCTGAATTGTTACTGTAAAAAACTCTTTGAGTATATTTTGCTGCCTTTCTTTCTTTTCCTGTGACATCCCTCCGTGTCAGTACCAGCAGAGCAGGAAGAGCACATGTCAGCTCATTGAAGGGGTGTGCCAATGAACTTGTAATTTCAACATGACACAGTAGGAACTGGATTAGGGACATTCGGGTATGAAAATAGGAGCATCTAAGGTGCCATGACTGTGGCAAATTCACCAGCATTGTAGACCACAACTTCTCTGCCAAAGATGGGAGATACAGCCTCAGTGCCAGGTGGCAGTGTGGCTGCGTAGGACGTTTTTCCTTCGGCACCACTCCTGTTACCTTAATTAAAGCAAATTAATTCAATGGGCATACAGTTGCTTTCATTCAGTGATAAGAGTGTCCAAGGTGACACAATCCAAGACAAAAAAGGCGCATGTCTACGGCAATAAGTGAGTCTGTTTGCGACATTATATTGGCATAACTATTTTTTATAAAAATCATGTCCCATCTAATGCTTTTTCCAGGGCATCCAGTCTCTGGGTGGCTGTTGATTGAACAGCACTGTATGATAGGACCATCCTGTATAAGCATCAAATGGTGTTCGCCTATCCAATAAAACCATATACAAAAATCAATTCAATACAAATGATCTCAATAAATTGGCTGAAAGCGTGTAAGACAGTAAGAAATGGACAAAAAAAAAATATGCATCTCTTTTGGTGCCACTTACCAGTTAGTGTTACTTATTTGTCATCTGACTTGCACGGATGAAAGATTGTTTTCTTCCTTCTCCCCAGACTGCCATAACTGTGATCTACCACTGGACTCCTTTTGAAAAGGAAAAAGTCACCATCAACTGTCCCTCGTTACCTGGCAGAGTCCATCTGGAACAAAGTTTCTGTTAGCCTGCATAGATTTGGTCTAATTGTTAATGACTGTAACTAATTAACTTCCACGTATAGAAAAAGATGAAAACAAAAGCGAAAGAGCAAGACAGTTTAATGCAGAAGATGCTTCTGCAGCAGCTGGATACTCCCAGCTTTCGCATCACAGCTGTAAAAATTCCTGGTTTGGGCTCATAGTTTTCCTTGCTGATGGTGGCATTAATCATTTCCAACAGTGACAGACTTCAGAGTATCAAAAGAATTAGGGCTGTAGTGTTAGGAAATAGGAACGTAAGCCACACAGGGTGAATGTAGAGGTTTTTTTAATGTGTTTAGATTTTAAATCCTTTTAAGGGATAGCATTGCAGGCTTCGAGTGCCCTAGCAAATCATTAATGATAATGTGAAATCCCAGCAGAATTACAGCAGCTATTTCACCACGAACTTGGCCACCCAACCGTATAAAGAGAGTCCTTTCCACCTCTGAGTCATTATGAAAAAACGTCATCTTTCCACCAAACTAGCAGGGTATCATGATCAGAGAGTAAAACTAGAGGAGTGACCCATATGGGCTGTATTTCGTATTCAATACAGAGTTAACAAAAAGAATGACTGGACAAACACAAGAAATATTCTTCAAGGACTATCAAATATCTCCAGGAGTTGGTGAGCTGGAAACAGTTGCAGGCTGGAAAGGTCCTTGGAGGGAGCATCCCTACGTGCTTGTCCTGTTCTCATGTTTCCTAGGTACCCATTGTTGGCTGCTGTCAGCTGCTGCTGGTCTTGCGTTCCAGACAGCAACTTCGGAAGCAGATTGTAATTACTGGTCTATTTTTAGATGCTCTAATTTTGGCAGAAGGCCAAAAGTTGTAATAAAACGGCTTTGGTATTATCTGTCATCTCCAGACACGGAAAAGGGCCATGAATCCAGTATAGGGGTAGGTCATGTAGATACATTAAAATACATTATTATCTGCAGCATTGCCTGTTGCCAGTTTCATTTTTATTGCATGGCAAAGGTCAGCACCTTTAGGTAATTCAGAGATCCCAAAGGGTGAAAAATTACCAAGAATTCATCTATTCAGCATATATATGAAGCCATCAAAAAAGATTGTCAGCATGGTGCTAGCACCCCATGATCTGCATTATAGGTTTTTTTTGGCAAAGAAGATTTGTCTGGCATTGATGGTGGACAGATACTGAGGGCTGAAAGAAGCTGGCACCTTACTGCTCTTCAGCTGAAATGTAGCTCATGGGAACAAGATTCAAGAGTCTTAGATTCCTACTGGAAACTGAGCTGTGTTTGGTTTGGGAAACCACAGTAATATTTTTATTTCTGAATGTGTTACTGTTATTCCTAGAAAAAAATCAGACTTCTCTTTTTTTTTTTAATTACGAAGAGGAAGAAAATGGAATGAAAGTAGCAATGAATAACGGAGGAAAAAATGGGACATTCTTCCACAGCTTGTTCTTACAGGCACAGATTGCTCTTATGGGCATCAGACTTGACAGTCTTTGCTGGATCCTTCCGGACAACTTAATCTCAGCCAGAGGAGATTGCACCTAGCCACTCAGTGATGCTTGAGCGAGCAAACTATTACACTAGCGCGGCAGTGCGTTGGCTTTTGGTTGGTCTCCAGGCTTAATGAAAGCATTTTGGGTATGCTCTGGAAGAACCTGTGTATTCCAGATCCTAGATAATTTTGGCATCTGTCACATGATGGGAAAAGAGGAAAAGATCTATCACATCAGACCAAGAGTTCAGATACTGGGAGTTTTCAGAGAAAGGTGCATTTTGTCCCTAAAGTTTTAATCTGACGAGACTGATGTTATACCATCTCCATTTATCATCTCACCTTATATCACCTTGTCACTGTTGAGCCTTTTACTCCTCATGAGATTCTGGCCTTGGCGATATCCTGTCATGGTCCGTGCCCCAGCTTGGTTCTCCATTCTGTAAAAGAATTTTTAAAGTTTGCCACCTTCTAAATATAGTGAAGTTCCCTTCCTTTTGTAGGATGAGAAGCAGTGGCCAGAAATGCCCAGCTGACCTTCTCTTTTGCCTCTCTCGCTTCCCCTCTAATCCATTTTCCATGTTGGTCTGACAGAGCCTGGGATGGCTGCACTTCAGGCCACATTGCAAGACCCATCTATTATTCCGTCTTTTGCCAAAGAGGCTGATTTGAAGGGGTGTGAATTTTTGTGAGGCTTCAGAAATGTTGAATTGACTTTTCTGTCACTTTCGTTACATTTTCCTTCCTGTGGGTTACAGCACTGATGGAAATATCCTTATAGTCTATGATAGGCACATTCTATAAATAAGATGTGAAAGAAATGGAAATGTTTTTAAAAATTAAGAAGCATCCAAAAGGTTTAAAAATATAGGCGCTGTATGTAATCAACCAAAAATAACCACTGCATTTTTATTTTTGGCAAAAGACGCGTAGTAAGAAGGAAAACTATGCAGCTTAATTTGCTCCTTGGTATTAGTTTTCATAGTATCTGCCAGTAATGGCAACATTATAATTTGTAGAATTAATTAATGATCTGGCATCTGATTTTGATTCATTAATGCTTAAGCCAGCTAAGTCTCAATTATCCTCTGGACTATTTATTCCTTAACAAGCTTTTAGCTAATGTGATTTTAAAAATATGAAAATAGGTCTTAACTTGCCTTTAAGAAGTGGCAATATTTTAACCCTCCTCTATAAAATAAAGGAACCTTCATATTTTCCGTTCTATTATAGTCACATTCAGAATTAGACTTGGGGATTTGCAATGTATTCACTAAATATATATTATATTTATATGTACCTGGAACCTGACTTCAATTTAGTCTTGATTAAAAAATGTACTGAATTGGAAACAGTGTAATAAAGGATGCCTAAATCATACTGACCCAGAATAGCTCCCTCAGTCAGTTAGCAAATAAGTGCACAAGCAAGCAGAAGATACGAGAATTCAAAATTAATTCTATTCTCAGAGGATGCATAGACTAGGAGATAGCATCTGATTCTATCTGCAGAGGTGTAAATCCAGAGTAACACCTCGGCTAAAGCCTCGTTACCCTGAATGTGATTGCTTATCTTGCAAATGATCAGAATTGGACTCTTCTGTGCCCAAGGCGAGGTGAAAGTAGCTGAAATATCCAGTATTACTTCATTACATTTTTGTGACGCAACTGAAAGTCTCTACTGATTTCCAGGTATTTATTATTTATAACTAATCCATTTACCAAAGTAATTTAAAGACTCTTGAAATTTTCTCCAAATTACTGGTATTTTTAAAAGTTCCATCACCACATTCTTTAGGAAACTCTGCCTGGAGTTATCTCTTGTGCTGCAGTTGTGTTACGATAGGGGGCATTCAGAAACTGCATACCTTTGCTTTGGGATGGGCAGGCACCAGTCTGAGAGCTGATCTGAACTGACGTTGGGAAGATGCCTCTGTTTCTGGGCTCTGATGTGATGCTCCTGCCTGCCATCGTTGTACCTTGCCCCCGCTCACATCAAAACTGCAGTGCATCATTACAAAGAGGGACAAACAAACAAATCAGGGATGCTTTAACCAAATAATTGTAGTTAATCACTTTAGTTACTGAGATTTGTTTTGAAAGTACCTTCCAAAAGCTTTCAGGCATTATGTAAATGGTAGAAAACACAAAATGAAGCCATCAGTGTTGCAGTACATGAAATAACTCATCTTCTTCTGAAACCATGCTTCCTTCTCCTAAGAAGTCACCCAGTGGCTTTCCAAAACCTGCATCATTGGTATTAATGTAGTCATGCAGTTATTCTTAGTTCATACCGTTGTGACAACAGCTAGAGCCTTCCCCACCTTTCTCATCAAGAAAACCCTGAGACGGACAACTGAGAGTATTTTCCTTCCCATTTTTAGACCAGCAAGTCTAGCTCCTTCCAGTCCAAGCCAGGAAG
>NW_010105279.1:0-10805 GCF_000699245.1 Pterocles gutturalis | reverse complement strand
AGGGCAGCAATGCTGCTCTTCAAACCAAAGGAGCTGTTAGCTCCGCCAGCTCCCAAATGGCTACCCCAAAAGTACCAAGCAGGGGGACTGCTGAAATCCCAAGCTGTCTATGGTTTTAAAAACCAAACCCCATTTGCTGAGTCAGGTCCTCTGGTGCTCTGAATCCATGCTGTGATGCTCCAGGAACACAAAGCAGCTCTAAACCCAGCTCATGGGGCCAGCACAGAGCTCCTGCGTTGTCCCAAAACCAGCTGCTGGGCACATATCAGAGGCAACAAAGAGAGGAATCCATCTCCACACTCTGAAGCAGAAGGAGAAGTCCAAGTTACCTGTGTTGTTATGGCAAGAGCTCATTTGGACGAAGGTAAACAGAGGCGGTCGAGCTCAATCTCTAAAGCTGGGGCTGGACTGCTGGAGGCACAAGCTTTCTCAATTGCTTAGAGAAAAAGATTGAGCTGAGAAATCAGAGCAGCCCTGATCACTTTTAATCAACTGAATGAGGAGGAAGGAGGGGAGTTGGAGGCTTGGAAAGAAAAATATGTAAAGCTTAAAAAGTTCCAGCTGCTGTTCTCTAATGGAGTCGTGGTTCCTCAGGAACGGTGGAATAGTTGGGCCACCTGGTGGTAAACAGCAAACCAACAACCTTTGCCATTTCCAAGCCATGATAAATAATAGCCTGAGGATCAGAGAGCTCAGGGGATTGTCACAGGCTGGGGAACCTTTCATTCCCAGCCACCGCTGGGAGCCAGCAGCCAGCGATGGCTCCCACCAGTCCCCAGTGCCATGCAGTTTGACCTGGTGCCTGGGCAATTCCCGCCGGACAGCTGGCTCCATCACAAACCTTCCACCACAGCGAGCCTCCCCTTTGTCCCAGGAACTGCTGAACTTAGGTAAGCTTGTGAAGTCAGAGCTTGACGTGATGTTTGGGAAGTGGCTGAATGAGGACCTCTGTCCCCAAAAGCACCATCGGGTCTATGCAAGTAAAGCAAGTGAGGCTCACATGAATGGTTGCGATGACACATTTTGGGATTCATAATTTAATTAATATTCTACAATATCGTTTTCATTTCTGTGTCTGTGATTTTTTTCTTCCAGCAAATCTACTCACTAGAAGTATTGCAAAGTATCAAACATAAATGCAGAGCACATGGAAGATGCCAAACCTATCGGTGAAGTTCTCCTTCAGAAGCACTCTGAAGTTCTCATCTTTAATATCTAAGAATTCAGCTGAGCTGGACAGTGGGATATCGCTACAGGGCATTCACAGATGGGTTCAGCACAGGCAAATGAATATAAATGGAAATTTGTTTGAAAATGCAATTCTTCTTAAATAAAGAGCTGTCAGTTGTTTTGCCCAATTCTGTCCATTGGAGCTTTAGTCTGATCCCAGTGAAAACAAGTCACCGTGCCCAGCAGCTGCTGTTCTGCCAAGTGCTGCTCCTAGCTGCTCTCTCCTCGCTGTTCTTGCCCGATTCCCTCACCGCGTTCCCTAGCACTTGAAAACTCACCAGACTTGTGACTCACATTTTAATCTTCTCCGAGTCACAATGTTTATTTCACAGGATGCCCAATTAAACGGTAATTCAATCTGCTCGGGAGTTGTTTCCTTCCCCTCTGGTGATTAGTATAACCTGAATAATGTAGGAAGCAAAGAAAAGGCAGTAAACAACTGCGGTGACATGGGAAGAGCAAGCCGCAACTTTTCCCACTGAACAAGAGGGGGACAGGATATGCACAAAAATGTTAACATTGGTCATAATTCCTAATGTTCTCTGACTCTGAAGAATGGAGGGGAAAATTTTGCTGCCTTAGAGTGTCTTATGGACTCTCTTTAAGTCTGGGGAAACATGAGTAGGTGTGGGGCTGTACAAGCCACGCAAAGTGAAAGAAAATCTCCGTCCCCATTTTCCCTGCCCTTTCATGTGCCCGCTGTTGCCCTTCGTTGAAGCTCGTGTGAGTACGTTGGTTCCTTGCATCATGGATGTTCCGTGCTCTCAAAGACAAGGAACAGAGACTCCTGACTATCACTTGCTGCATGCGAGTGCCCAGAAGCCCTAAAAACTGCCTGGCTCTCAGCTTGCTGATTGACCGAAGGGGATTTTTGTCATGGCACAGGCTTGCATACTTTCTTGGGGCTTTCTTTTCATCTCCACGCAGGCACGCCAAGTGCCGCGTGATGCACACAGATGGAACTTATCTGCTCCGTAAGTGCTCCACAAGTAGCCTTCTGCAGCACCCCAGGCTGACGTTGGAGGCATGGAAATAGAGGTGGGGCTCTGCATAAAAAGGAGGGGATGTTTTTCCAAATGGGAAAGAAAATTTAATGAGACTGTTAAATGCTACCTGGTCTTAAAAAAGCAAGCCAATGAAAACCTCGTGGGAAACTCCAAATGTGAGAAGCTCTGTAGGAATGCAGCTCGGAGCTACCTTCCTTCCCAACTCACACCACTGCTAAGGCAAAGCCAGCTGGGAGCTGCATATCACACATTACCCAGGGGAAATACCCTGGTTTCAGAACAGCCCTTTGCTCCCTGAAGAAAACTCAACCATGACACAAGCATGGGCAACTCTACCGAAGACATCTCCTCTCTATTCAAGTGCTTAAAACAGAATGCGCCACTGGTTCCTGACTTTACCGAAGCATCCCATGCTAATTACTGGGCTTTTCTCTGTATGCACCAAGACAAACCACGAGCAAAGGCTCACATGGGGCAGCTGGGGGGTGCCAGGAGTCCTGCAGAGCCCAGCAAAACAGTGGCAAGGACCCAGAGCCCATGGGCAAGTCCCTCAGAAAGCGAGGTGTTCTCTCCAGCTTGCAAAGGGAGCAATTTGGTGAATTAGGAAGAAATATTTCCATGGGAGCTCCTGCTGTGCTGGTGCTCATTACCCTGGGCTGTGCCTAAGCAGCGTTAGGAGGAGCTCTTTGCACAACATGCGTGGTGGCTATCTGACTTTTTTTTTTTTTTTTTTCCCTCTGAGGGGGTAGAAGTTTGACTTTTTTTGGTGATAGCATTGTAAAATTCTTCCTAAAAACATGCTTTGCTGAGACTTTCTAAAAAAAATATAGATTAATTGTGATAATTAAATTTCCCTCTGAGTGATTTCTTTGATAAATGGGTCTAGTTAGGACTTTCAATTAAGCGCCAGGCCCTGCTGTGAAGTCAGACCGAGCTCCATGTAGCAGGCATTTATTGCCTCATTTACACGGAGACCATCTGAATTCTTTTACATTATACTGTTTTCTTTATCTGTCTTTTTTTCTTTACGCAGGTATTAGAATTCCTATTAACCCTTCTATCAGGGAGCCAATTAAAAAGGTATGGTCAAGCAATTTTAAATTATTTTGTTACGGTTTAAATAAGCCTCCTGGAAGCACAGTACTTGAAATCTTTCTCGTGTCCATACCACAGTCCTTTGCTGCATAAACTCACTGGTTTGTTACTGCGCAGATCCTCGCAGACTCCAAGTTGGTGATAAAAGAATATAAAAATAATATAAGGTGGGCAAGAAAAGACGTTGACCACAAAGACAACATTTTGATGAATGGTGGTAATATGCAACAATTCTGGGAACAGCAGCTTTTATGGTTTTGCGTTGTCTGAAATTGTGAGTAAATGGTAACTACTGCTTGGAGAATTTCAGTTATCAGGGGTGCACTCCACCTTTAAGGTTGTTATGTTCTAAAGTTCTACGCATGCACTTCAAGTATGGTTGCATGGTCATTTTGAGTGTGGATTGAATTATTTAAGATACACAGTTTCTACCTTTTATTATGAAATTGGGACTATTTGCTTAATTTTTCTAGTTACCGGTATTGACGGTTATGGAAAAATATCCACGTGACTGTCAATCACTGCTGTTACACATGAAGGATGAGAGGTCCACTAACTTAATAAAAAGAGCAACAGTCATCCAGAAGGTCTTTTTTTAAAATACAAAATCCACATCTAGACACCAAAATTCACTGTCATTGATAACAGAGAAGAAAAGGTCTGCTAGACTTAGAAGATGGTTTTAAATTTTTATGACGCTAGCTAAGGTGAAATTGTAAGCTTTACCAACTGATATGCTTTGAGATATAAATCAGAAACTAATTGTCTGACATTAGGGAAAAAAATGTTTTTCTCTCCTCCCACACTACCCAACAAAAATATTTCTTTTATACTATGTAGTATGTCTGAATCTGTGTAATGAGAGTATATAAATTTCTGATTTTACTTTTGAGCTTGATTTTGATGCAACCAATGAAATCGTTATGCTTCCCAAGTGAGAGTTAGGCAGAGGCATACTTTAATTCATATTAAACTGAACCTTTTTTGGGAGGTGGGAGGATTTCAAGGGAATCTCTGCCACGTGAAGAAATCCTGCTGTCTTGTCTATATAGGAATTTAAGCACAGTCAGACCTCAGATTGTCTGCATGGAACAAGAAATACTAAATGAGTTATGACTACTGAGAGTTTGAATAATTGGTGGAAATTTCAATGCAATTAATGTAAAGCGAAGGACACAAACTCATGGCTGAGAAATTAGGGTTTGTGGGCTACTGAGGTATGACAGTAGAGCCAAATGTCAGCCCCAACCCCCTTTTCCCCCAACATAAACCAGCAAACCCCATGCTTCTAACGCAGATTTGTTATCCTCTGGCATATCGAATTTCTTAAACTGCTAAGACAAAAATGACTGATACCAAATAATAGAAGTGTACATTTTAAAAATCCAAATGCTATCTTCAATGTAAGTTAAAACGAGAACAATGTGTGGTTAATATTTATCTAGCATCCTCTCTCTTCGAGGCACATCTTGTCGCACAGAACGATGCTGTTAAAGTGGTTCATGGGAACGATGTGCATGACTCCTGCTTTTGCTAATGGGAGCTGGGCACATAGAACAATTTAGCTGTTAGTGCTCTGAGGAGAAGAGAACTTGAAGAGCAGGGGCTTGGAGAGCAAAATAAAAAAGAAAGCTGCTAAGGGCATTTGAAAATACACCCACTATTCTTTTTCTTCCTAAACATTGCTGCGGTAAACAACTGCTTCGAGTGTGCTCTTTAAATAAGTGACATGAAAAGGAAAGGAGCATGACTTTGTATCAACAGCCATTCAGAATGTACCCAGGGGCTCCAGCTAACCTTGGGGGTAGGAAAGGCTTGCGGGAAGTGGGGGTGGTGCCGGGGTGGTTGTTCGGGTTGATTTCTTTCTTTGCTGGCCAGTGGTTTAAAGAAATTATCTCTAGTGGGAGCATTCTGACCCAAATATCAGGGATGCTGCATTTCCTACAGGGAGTGTATTTAGGCCTGGATTTCAAAAATACAACTGCCTAAAATTAGACTCCCAAATCCATGTAAAGCGCTAAAGAAATGGCCTGGTTTTCAAAAGAATCAAATATCTACCGACTCTAGGTCAGGGTCCTGACCCAGCAAAGCAGATGAATATTCTCCCCACCCCGAGGCAGCGGGATTGCTCACGCATTTCAGGCTAAAGTGCTTAAGTGCTCCCTTAGGTAGGGGTTAGAGAACTTAAACATGGGTGTAGAATCGACTGAGCATCACCCGCTCTTTTAGATCTTGGCCGGAGGGAGGCTTTTTTTCATTTGATTGTTTTTTTATCACTTTGCTTGGGTAGAATTTTCCCAACCAAGCCAAATGCAGCAAAGTGCTTTTAACCACGTTGCAAACCTTGGTCCCGAACCCCGCCAGGACAATTCCCTTTGGGGGGTGGGCTGCAAACATCCAAATGGTTGTAGGGCTATGTACAACTCCTAACGTCTGGACAAATGCGTACCACAGCAGACAGCAGCTTCTTTTAAAGGCTAAGAAGAATGTGGGATATTAAAAAAGGCCAAAGAGCGTTACGCATCACGCAGCCCTTTCCTAAACATTACGATGCAGATCTGTTAATGGGTAAAAAGACGGCTTAAGGTACTGGACCAGGACACAGAAACCCTGACTCCAAGCCCCACTTCTACCAAAAGTCACTGTATGTATGACCCTGGGCAAGTCACTGCCTATTCACTTCTAAATCTGGAAAAGGGCAATATTCTGCCTTTGGAGAGAAGGGAGACTCAAAGCCGTTAGTGATTGTGAGATGCTCAGATATTAAATTCTTAAGTGCTCAGATACATCAGTAGAGGAGTTTTCCAAAGAGAGGTTATTGAACAGGTCTGTGCATGCTTTTTGGTAATATTTGTTGTTGTTTATCTTTATTCCTGATGTTTTATTTATTACAAAGTATTAAAGGTTGCGTTTCCTTACAGGGGTAGACAGATGTGGAGGAGTTCCACAGGGAAGGAAAATGTTTTCCATGTTATAAGACTAATAACATAAAGGCAAAAAGAAAAAGCTCATGTTGCCATTTGATTGAGCAAATAAATAAATGCCTTCACTTTGGCCCATAGTGTACCATCTAACTCCTCTGTTTTTATGCCTGTTCAGTCTCACTAACTGCTTTGCTTTTTATCTGTTGTGTTTTCTTCTAGAAGAGATGTACTAAGTGTTGGGAAAAAAAATAAAAATCAAATCCTAAACCAAAAAAAAACCCAAACCATCCAAAAAAAGTCATTCAGGCCATAACAAATATCATTCCATATTTCTGGAATTGGATGTCACTGTGGGAAGGTCCCCATGACATCAACAAAAATGCCATATTACTGGTTAATTGTCAAGCCCTGCCTGAGTCTGGCCATTAGTGACAGCAGTCAGGATAGAAAAGGAGCCGGGTGACAGATCCCAGGGTCAGCTTAAAGCTGCAGGAAGACAGGCATACGACAGGAAAAATAATTTAAAGATTTTAAAAGAATTTAAAAGACTGACTTACAGGAAGCTGAATGTTTCTCATACTTAAACCAAGGCAATATCTAAACATTGTGCTTAAGTTCTCACAGATTTTTTTTTTTTTCCTGTATTTTGTGTTCTTTCAGGCATGTAACTCTTGGCCATATTTTGGCAATCGACATAACCCTGATGATCCTCCTAAGCCTTAGTTCAGAGCAGCTGACAGAGGCTGCATTGCTTTAAGGTCTCTAGTAATTAGGGTTCATTTTCCCAGGATGAAATCTTTCTTGGACTGCTGGCTCTGCAGGGGATCAGCACCGGCTTCTCTTCTGCTCATTGATGGCTGTTTCCTGGGGTCTTCTTTTGGGCTCTTTTTGTCTTTTATTAAGAATCCCTTTGGGAGGCCAAATTCAACAAGCGGTACTATATCTAGATTTTTACAGAGGTGACAATCAGATGTTTATATTTTAATATTATAAGTGACTTTATTTATTTGCTAATAAAACTGAACTCCAGTTACCACAGAATAATAACAATTCATGACATATCCCTGCCAATCTTCAAAGGACTTACAAAAACAGGGTTACAGCCCCTGTATTAGTTAAAGCAAGAGATGCTCAATTTCCAGACTGGGAAACTATGGCGAAGACTCAGTTTACTAGTAGCTGCAAAAATGGCTGAGGATTAGGCTTTTAAACTAGTTTTCTACCAGCTACAAAAGGGCAAAAGGCGAGGTCTAGGGACCTTCAAATGTCTGGGATTTTTTTGTTCCTCCTGCTGTTCATAGCCCTTCTGTTGTATTTTTCAGAAAGAAACAAAAGCCCATAAACTTTTGCCTTCTTCCCCCCCTGCCCTTTTCTAGAAGAAAATGACACGAAGCTAAAAGGTTGCCCCTGGATCTGCTCGACACTGCCTGACAAAAAGAAGAAAAAAGGAAAAAGAAAAGGGGAGGTGGATTTGATTAAAGGCGTTTTGGCCACCATTTAGAATGGAACACACAGCACTGCTCCTCTGTTCCTGCCCTTTGCTCGGTTACCCGCAAGACCCAAGCCACGTTCATGCAATTTGCTCAGCCCACAGCCTGGAATCAATGAGGTCTATGCAAGAAGAGAGCACCTGCCGCAGGCTGGGACTGTTTTTATTTATTGTCTGTGTTATTAGACCACGCAGGAACCCTAACAACAAATATTGGCTGAAGCGCTGTGTAAACATCAAACAAAATGATGGCCCTGTCCCAAAGTGATTACAAACTAACCAGAGGACAAGGGACCACAGACGGATACAGAGGGAGAAAAAAGGAAAGGAGGATGCTCAGTGTGGCTGACAGCAGTATTGCCTCCCCAGCAGTCTAAGGGTTGTCAGAGCTTTTGTAGACATCATGGCAAAGGAGAGCTTTAAGGAGACTCTAGAATAAATCTGAGGGCATTTATGCAGGGCACCCTCCAAGTATGAGAGAGACCACAGAGGAGAAAACAAGGCGGCGCTTGCTTTGAGATGAACACAAGAGGATGGTAACTCCAAACAAAAGGAGATGGTCCATGTTAAGTTTCTAACAGTATCTCAGTGTTACAGCTGCCTGCATCCAACAGTGACCCCCTTTGTTTGCTCCTGACCAATCCTGCTCACCCCCATCCTGCTCTAAAAAGGCACAGAAGGACCAAGCACGGCAGTGCTGGCAGTCTGCTCAGGCAGGGCAGTTCTGGAGATGCTCTGTTCTCCCTGTTCCTGCCTCCTGACAATGAGAGATGATGGGTAGGGTCCCTGGGGGCCTTGAAAATGAAGATAGGCAGCTTATGTTGATGGGAGATAGGGGAGGGGGGAGGTAGCGCAGGGATGCCAAGACAAGAGTGACATGTTCAAAGAGACAGGCTGGGAAAATTATCTTTGAAGCAACAGCAGCCGCATGCAGTATGATTAGGGCAAAGGCAAGGCTGCATGTGTCAAGGCCAGGGAAAAGGATGCTGCAGCAATTGAACTATTTAATAATGAGAACTTAGGCAAGAATTTTAGCTGCATGGAAGAGTGGGAAAAGATGCATCTTAAGTGCTGGAAGATTTAAGGATTGAAGGTGGGGTGGTGTAAGCAGCTGAAAGATTGAGGCTTTGCCTGTGTGTATCAGAGGTCAGAGCTGATGCTCCAATACAGCCGTGAGTGACAGATAGCATGGGATGCTGTCCACAGAGAAAACAAGGTGGTAGAGGGCTTGGGGACACAGAGAACAGCAGCATGCAAGAAGTTGAGGCATTTTCTCCCTCTCATCTCATGTTCCACTCTTCTCTCTGTGGCTATTAAATACAGGCAACTATAGAGTAGCTGCCTAGGATAAACCAACAATTCAGCAAAGAGTTTAAGTGCAGTCCCATTAGTAATTCTTTCCTCATGTGGTCTAGATCCTGTTCAATATACCCACGAGGTTGTGTCTCTCATCCAACTCAGAAAATACGAATCTTTTCCTCCATGCTCAGTAATAAACTGCTCAGACTTTGTGCAGTTTTCTGCTCTATTCCTGGAATAAGAGTACCAGCAAGATTTAGGCCTCTGGTTGTGAGAAGGGAGATTTCACAAGATTAAATGTTATCCAGTATACTTCTGAAACAGAGGATAAAATACAATAAAGTACAATGAATTATATTACTAAAAATATAATGGACCATAGTGGTGGTAAAAGGGATAATGAAAGACCGAAAATTTAAGTTATATACAGAAATAAAAACCAACAGGGAGTACTGCAGGGCCTACAGTGATCACTTGTTTCCAGAAGAGGGCACTCGTGGCTTTTTTCATGACAAGAGATTTAAATCAAGATTTCCCTTGGTAGCATTTCCCAGGCATAAATCAAGCACAAATGAATAACCTTTGATTTATCATTCCTAATGGAGATGTACATCATATTGGCGTGTCATCACATTTCAACATTGGCCATTATGATGCCAATCATATAGTAATTTTCTTCCGTGTCATAATCAGCGATGAAGATGTACGTTTCCATTCAGTACAATTAGATTTTCATGTTTCTTAATGGTAGCTGAGGGCATTAGGCAGAATACCTGCTTTTGCTGCCTCTAACTCTTTTGTGCTCATATTTTTCTGAAATTGTATCCAAACCATTACCCAATCACCACTTTCCTGTAGTTAAACGCCACCTCTGCTCATATGGGAGAAGGTGAAAAAGATTTAAAACTATTATTCCAAGCTGCAGAGGAACAGGCATCAAAATCCTAGTTAAATACATGCTGTTGGAAAATACCTGACCTTAACTATTTCAGAGCTCTTTTATGTGTTTCATGAAATTCGTTTGTGCTTGTCAGTCATGACCTAGCCCACAGCACAAACCAAAATTAAGGTATCTGCTGGACCCAGTGTCCAGCCAGCCAAGCTCAGTGAGGTTGTTAGGGAAAAGCACCCAAGGAAAACCCAAGCTGCTGCTGGTAGGAATGAAACTCTTCTGTGAGCAGAGGTCTTCTGCTGGATGGACAGATGGATGAGATGTGTTACCGGCATTTAGAACAACTCCTGGTTCTTCTACATAACTGCTGTTCAGGGCCAGCGCTTTCATGGGTTTGTACAAGAGGGCAGATTTAGATTAGATATCAGGAAGTTTTTTCCTGTGTGGGTGGTGAGGCGCTGACCCAGGTTGCCCAGAGAAGCTGTGGATGCCCCATCCCTGGAGGGGTTCAAGGCCAGGCTGGATGAGGCTTTGAGCACCCTGGGCTAGTGGAAGGTGGCAGGGGGTTGGAACTAGATGATCTTTAAGGTCCCTTCCAACCCAAACCATTCTGTGATTCTACGATTCTACAAGTAGTGGCATTTTCAAAAGCACCTGATTCTGCCTGAAAAATCCCATCACACTTCTATGTTGGATATTTTGGTGCTCAAACACTTCCTTTCCTAAAGGATACCGTAATTTTTTGGTGCCTTCGTTCTCTGTCCAACCAGACGGGTGATGCTCGCAGGGATGCTGGCAAGGCAAACAGACACAGCGGGACCAGAGAACGGGGAAACAGACCCACAGAATCACAGAACGGTTTGGGTTGG
>NW_010105278.1:19700-20056 GCF_000699245.1 Pterocles gutturalis | reverse complement strand
ATAATTAAAAAAAAATAAATAAAATAAAATTTAAACTTTATGCAAACAGCCTCGGGTCCGACCCCTTTGCCTTCCTCTGCTCCTGAGATTGCTGCGGCCAGGCCCCTGCCCTCCTATGGGGAAAGGGCTGCTGCGGGATTAATGACTCTCCTTAAGTCAGTGCCCTGCTGTGGGGCCGATTCATGAGAGGGAATTCCCTCCCATGGGGTTGGGCAGCTCCGTGGAATCCTTTGGGACTGCTTTATGCCGTGCTTGCTTGCCCCAGGATCTGTCAGGGCTTCCCGAATGTGTTCCCGCAGCCTGCCCTGGTGCACAAACTCTGTCCCTGCCCCACAACCCCTTCCCTCCCGACTCAG
>NW_010105278.1:0-19624 GCF_000699245.1 Pterocles gutturalis | reverse complement strand
AGAGCTGCGGAGCCCCAGATTTATTGCTGCCAGGCAGAGAACCAGGACTCGGCTCCCCTTCCCTGCCCTGGCAGCTCCCCTGCATGGCTGTGGCACTGGCAGCACTTTCTCTGAGGGATCCCCTCTCAGGCACTGCCTTGGCCACATTTTGGAAGCAGTAACATCCCCTCCTCGTTGTCTGAACCTGACGGATAACACCAGCCTCGGACACACCAATGCTCACACAGCCCAAAGTAATTTCTGTCACCTCTCGGGCATAAATCCTTAATAGTCCTTAATAATTAAAGCCAAATCTTTGTTCCATTATTCTGTGCACACACAGATCTCTTATTGAGGGGTGGTTTCCAAAATGTGCGTGCAGGGGCTCAGGGCCCAATCCTGCATCCCCAGCCTGGCCACGCCGCTGTTCCCAGAGACACCAGGATAAACCCTAACACTCAGCCAGGGCGCAGAAAAGTGAGTCGGGGAAGAGTCATACGTTATTGCAGGGTTATTCTGAGGGCTTAGCTGGGAGCACTAAATTTTCTATTTAAAAGCAAATTTTTGGTTGCAACTAAAGGTATAGAAATAATGATGCAACATCCTTAAATCGTTCACATGTTGATCAATCTGTGCCTGTGTAGCCGCACACGCCAAAAATACACCGGCTCACCCGTGGGGAAGCAGCTCAGGTTTTGTAACCACTTTGTGTGTGTGTACAAATACAGATGGACACACAAACATCGGGGGTTACGGCCAGCGTAATTAAAGCTCGCAGAACGAGCAGGCTGCGTGAATCAGCCTTCCCTTGCTCTGGAGCGGCTGCACGGCTGCCTTCCCAGCCCCGGATCTGTTTTCTGATCATTTTGAATGAGGCTGAGATGAAAATTGATTGCCTGAGCAGAGCAATGCCCGCAATGGTATTGTTTTGTTCAAGCTACAAAAGTTTAGTACAGCACCTAGTCCACGAGTGAAACTAGAACAGAGCACTTCTAAAATGAAACACGTTCAAGGAAAAAACAAAACAAAACAAAACAAAAAAAAGTAAAATCAGAAAATCAGCCCCAAATATCCTGGTTTATGGCTAAAGTTTCACAATCCCTTAAAGGGCTGGGTTTTTACAGAATGCTCCCAAGCCATCACTAAGACTGTAATCCAGCACTCCATAAATGTGTCCAGCCCCGATCCTGTTCACAGCCTGTATCCCTGTATCTGTATAGCACCAGTCAGGGCAGCCCCTCGGCATCGGATGAGAAAAAGGGTTAAATAGGGACCTGGGACTTGCTCTGCTGCTACAGCACTGTGGACCTGCACAGGAGTCTGTGTCTGTGTCCCCAGTCCTGGCACACCATCGGTTGCAGCCTGGGGACCCTCCCTTTACCCCACCAAAAACCTCTGGTGGTTTTTTTTCTTACGGGTTTCCAGCTTTGCTTCTGGGAAGCAGACACCCTGCACAGCTGAAGAGATGCTCTGCCTGCATCTGCAGGATTGTTGCTTTTCTTACAAGTTTCTGGTGATGATACCTGCTGGCTGCAAACCGCTGGGAAGCGCATTCCCAGTGCCAGCCTCTCCTGCTTCTTTGTGATTTTGCAAGTGAAAATACTCTCCGTTTCCACATCTGCAAAGGGTTTCCCTGCCCAGCAAGGGGATTTTCCTGTGAGACTGGCTCAGCATTTTGGGGGAGAGGGGGTGAAAAAAAAAAAAAAAGCACTAAACATTTCCTGTACCCTGGGGCTTCACTGCTCCCCGAACCGCAAGCTTTGGAAGGGATGAATTTGCAGGGGATGTATTTGCAGGGGATGTATTTGCAAGCAGGGAACTCCCTCCCCACCTCGGCACCGCACTGATGGCTCTGCCGCTCTGGGGCCAGAAAGGGGTGTTGATGCTGAGCCCAGCTCTGGTTCCAGCCTAGGATGGGGTCAGCCCCTTCACCCCCAAAAGCGAGAGGAGCTGCAGAGGGGGTGGGAGCCCTGCACAGGGGCAGTATCTCTTCCTCGGGCAACAAACCTGAGCGGCTGGGAGAGGCATCACGGCAGCGGCAGGGCTCCTGGTGCGGCTGCACCAAACCTGGCTGGAAGAAAAACAGTCTGGCCACCAGCTCTGAATTTTTTGGCCATCTGAGAGCTCACGGGCCAGGGGAGGTGGCCCCGCACACACCTACGGCTCGACCCTGCCGTGAACTTGATGCTGTTGGGAAGCAGCACGCTCCCGGCACACAGGCGTGAGTTTGCAGTTGTCCGGACAGAAGCACACGCACGCAGGGATCGCTTGGCCCCGGGGGCAACATCATACGTGCTGTGTCCCCTGCCACTGGAATCCAGCCCTGGGGATGGCGGAGGGGACCTGGCTGCCTGCCCTGCTCTGCCCTTCACCCAAGGGGAAAAGAGTGGGGGGCAGAGGGGCCGTGGGGTGCTTCCCAGCCCACGTTCTGCACCCGTGGGGTTTGGCATGTAAAGAAATAGCTTCGCTTTGGTTTTTGCGTAGTTCTCCCTTCCTGCCGAGCCCAGACCCTGCTTGTTGTTGTTGTAGGTATTTATGGGCCTGTTTATCTGATCTCGGGGGAGCCTATTCTTATCTCAGAAGCAGCAAGGGAAGGGTTACACTGGACAGCTCGGTAGACAGGATGGAGCCAAATAAAATACCAATCCGACAGAAAGCATGCATTCAAGCCATTCAATTCTTCTGTATACGATATAGATGAAAATGGAAAAGTTGTCACTAAATCCAGGGGGGAAAAAAAAAGGAAAAAAAAAGGGAAAGAAACACCCAGCTCCTGCCACCCACTCACCCAGGAGCAGGAGAGTACCTGGAGCAAACCTGCAAGGCCAGGGGAGCATCCCATATTTCTGCGCAGCTCCACTTCCCGGCTCCCAGGGCTGGATGGTGGAAGGGACCCGGCTCCGCACGCACCCGACAGCAGCCCCTGATGGGCATGATCCCGGCTGGGGGCTGGGATCCCACTCAGCATGTGTCTGCCACAGAAACAGCTGCTGGCTTGAAGGGGACAGCACAACCCTGGGAAAGAAATGTCCCAGCAGACCACGGGGAGGAGAGCGTGTCTTAATGTCACTGAAAGGAGAACAGAAAAATTATTTTTTTAAAAGTTTCAGACCAGTTGTTGCAGCAGCTGTTTACAGCCAGGGTTGACCCACAGTGCCCCAAATCCCCCAAACTTTCTGGCCATGATGCTGCCATTCGCTATTTCCTTGCGGTGAGCACAGAAACATCCTAACCTGGCGGTGTGTGCAGGACAAGAGGCAGAGCTGTCCCCAGCCCCAGTAGGGGCTCACTCAAGGTCACCCCGAAGGTCATGGCCAGGGCCAGGGCGGCTGCCTCCCGTCACGGGGCCTCTCTGGCCTAGCCCCAGCTGGTGACACAGGGCTGGGGGAGGCATGGGGCAGGGGGTTTCACCTGGACACCAGAACCCCATCTCTGCTCTGGCCTCTCCGGAGCCCAGGGGTGCAGCAGGGGTGGGATGGGGCAGGGTGGGATGCAGTGGATGGGATGTCCCCTCCTGCCATGCCAAGCAAGGGGGCAGGGGCAGCCCCATGCCAGGGGTCCCCTGGCCCCCCTCCCCACCCTGCACCCCACTCTAATTATCCTCTCTTAAGGAAGCGCCTGACAGTTCTGGCCATTTAAGGTAGCCCCAGCTACCCAGTAAGGGTAATTGGGCCATAATTTGTTTTCGGTGTCAAGATGGCGTCAAAGATAAGACAAAAATCTCCAGGTTTGGGGGCTAAAGAGACAGGAGAAATCCTGACCCAGGGCCGACCTCGGAGGAATGGCCACAAGCCCCAGTGAGTAACATGGCAGGTGAAAGATTTACTGCCAGGGGAGCTTTTTGATCCTCTCCCAACACTCGGAGCCTCTCAGCCCAGTTGCTGGCTCCCAAGTCAGACTGTCTCCTGGGAGTACAGCTCAGGTGGGATGGTTTTCTGTCCAACAGAGGCCCCCTCAGCTGCAAAGTTCACAACATGCCATAGTTCATCCTCAAAATCTCCATGCTGCTGGAGTCACGTGATTCTGAGACCCACCTCAAAAGAAGATGCTTTTCCAATCTATAGCTGTAGGAATGTCCAAACATGGGAAGACTCTGGAGCCACAAGGCAGCTGAAGGCATTAACTTTTTTTTTTTATTCTTTTTTTTAAAAACAAATCCAAACTCTCTGGGTTTTCACCCTTCTGGCTGTCCCTGCTCAGGTCTGCCAGCACTGAGCTCTGTCCCAGGCTGTGTTTCTCTGGGCAGCTGCCTGTGCTGGAAGAACACCAAGAGCACTGTGCCCTGGGGCAATCTTCCCAAGACCATCCTTCGAACAACGGACAAACTCACCATGCCCCTGCCTCTCCAAAGCCAACCTTTGTTGCTCCACACCATGAAGGCTCCTTCCCCGCTGTGGGATGCTGGGAGGAGTGAGTATTTACTCCTCTCACAAAAGACTCAAGTGCTTGGTGTGGAGTTAGCAATGGTGCTCACCACGGCTTCCTGCAGAACGACCCATCCCTGTCCCGTGCAGTGGTGGAGCAACCCTATTAGCAATTTCTTCTCCTGCAGTGATGCCACTTTGCTGCCAGTTGCCTGCTGATCTTCTCCCATGACATCTCAGCACAGCCCTCAGGTGACACCGGATGGCGTGGGGTGACACAGCAGCCCACGTGTGTCCCACACGGGAGCTGGGTGAAGGTCCAGGGTGGAAGCCGGCTGGGAACTGGGGCTAGCTGGTGGAGGATCAGTGCTGTACAGCTCAGGGCAGGGGCTAAGAACAGCCGGGCACTTTGCCCAGCAGGACTCTCTGCTATCTCTGCATAATGCCAGACAAGCTCCGTCCCTCCTGGTTCCTCCAAAGCTGCAGTGCAACAGCAAACCCAGAGCTGCTGCAGCTACAGGAGCCTGTGGATCAGAGGGGCCGAGGAGCTGGATGGACCTGCTGGAGCACAAGCGGGATGTGCAGGCTGGTGGGAGGGTTTTTACTGGTGAGAGGAGAGTGAGGCAGGCAGCTACCCGGGAGGCTTGAGCCGAGGGACTGCAAGGCAAGAGCACGCACTTGGAGCCACGCTGATTCCTTGCGACAGATCCCCGAGGCAGGGAAGGTCCTTTCTTGCAAGGTTTCCTTTTTCCCTGATTGTTCTTTTGCGTGAGGAATTCAAGTCCTGACCACCCTGAAAGGCTTTACAGTAACCAGAGAAGTAGGGGAATTTGTGGCGTCACCAGCGGCTGAAAGCTGAGGAATCAAGAGGAAAAGAATTTTTTTTTTTTTTTTTTTCCCTTAGACTGCAGTTACCTTGACAAAATTCTCATGGCCTGTAACTGACCCGCAGGAGCAGCCGGGGGGGAGCAGCAGGCTGGTTTAATTGCCTCGGCAGGGAGCTCCTTCCCAAACAGAAAAGCTGGAAGGAGTTACGAGTCTGAGCTAGTGCACAAAGCTTGCGTCAGCCCTGAAACTCCCTCCAGTGCTCGGTTCAGCTTCCACTGCTTTGGTCCTGTGTCTGATGAAGCATAGAAGGGCAGGCTTTGCACTGAAGCTTATCAGCTTGACTCAAACTCAAGCTCACCCTGCAAAACGCCCAGGAACCAAGCCAGCTGCTTAGGGCTGAACCCACGCAACTCCACACCCAGTGCCCTTTTAGGCTCCTCTTTCTAGGAACGTGGCATAAGGAGGTGGGCAGGACCTTGTGGGGAGCAGATGAGCAGCAGGGAGGAGTGGGGAAAAGAGGATGAAGCAAAGGAGAGAAGGGAGGAGGACAAGGAATAGTCTGGGGAGGGACAGCTGCCCTCTGGCACTCTAGTTTGCGCTAGTCTAATAAGAGAAGCCCTGTCTGTACCCAACGTTATCACTGTGCCAATGAAGAGCCTTCATCCTGCTTTTCACCCCCAGGAAAATAGGGACACGGAAGGCTGAGGTGAGTCCAGGCCAGCAGTAGTGCACCAAGGACTCTGCTCTTTACATGAGGGTCACAATTTATGGCCAGTAAATCAGTGAAAATTCCAGGGAAAAAAATAAACAACCTGGTTCTGTTGGGAAAATGGGTGTGGAATGACAAGAACATCAACCTGTGGGGTACAGGGATCCTTCCAGGGCAGACTGGACAGGGAAGAGTTGAGCAATCCTGTTTTGGGACATCTGCAGGGATCCTGGATGCCCTCTGTGGCCAGGCAGAGGTGGGAAGGAGCTGGGCTGCTTCCCTCACACCTCCATGCAGAGGGGCTGGACGTGGTGCCTGCCTTTCCCACCCCAGCCCAACCAAGGGTCTGCAGCTTGGCCGGCAAGCCACTGAACAGGAGCTCAGCTTGCCCAGGGCTGCCTGCCAGGCCACGGCTGGCAGCATCGCGTCTGCTCAACAGGCGCAGGAGCTGGTGAAAACCCAGCCACCATCTGAGCTGATGAACCAGCTGCCCCCAGGACCACTGGATGCCACCCACCACCTTCCCTCTTCTAAAGATGGACTTGTCCACACAGGCGTCAAGGCTAGGAGGAGACAGAGGCGACGCTCACACACCTCCGGCACTCAGAGCCTCCTCTGCTTTGTGATCGTAACCTGGATTAGTAAGTGAGCTCGCTAATGCTGTGCCTGTCACTGTGGTCTCTGGTCCTTTGGCAGCCCTGACATGCCAGGAGAAGCAGCAGAGGCATCTCAGCCACCCAGTGCTTCCCTCTTCCCCTGTCCCGCAGTCTCTCCTCTTCCCTGCACACACCTTGGTGCTCCCTGCTGAGGATGCTGCAGCGATCACAGGGTGCTTCCTGCAACACATAAAGGGAGCAGACCCTGGAGAAAGTTCAAAAAATAATTAAGTAAAAGCACATGAGGAGGCCTTGAGGTACTTAGGGAAGAAGCCAACACTGCCTGTAAGGATAAGAGATGTGAAATCAGCTCCAGCTCCTGGCAAAGTGAGATTGAGTGCTGGCAGAGCTGTGCAGTCACCCCTTACTGGATACAGGGAAAATAGAAAAAAAAGAAAAAAGAAAAGCAAGCCCTAAGGCTCTCCTCTGCACATTCAGCCTGCTCAACCACATCTCTAAAACATAAAACCATTAAATGCACATTCACATTTTTCCCCAGTCCTCTGCACTGCCCTTTCTGCTGGAGAGCGGAGAACTGAAGCCTGGTTTCCATCAACGTTGCGAGGATGCCTTAGGACGGCTCACACAGAGAATCGGACGTGTTCAATTTCAATGTCTAACCAGGAAAAAAAACCCAAAACCAACGCGAAACAAACCATTTTTATGGTCTCCACATCCCACTACAGAATAATCCTGCTTCCACTGTCTGACAAGTACAGCCAGCTCCTGCCGAGAAGGCATCTTGGGGACAGGAGGATGGCTCTGGTCCCCCGACCAGCCACTCGGGAGAGCACCCAGCACCCCGGTTCCTGAGCGAACACTGCCCTCGCACGGCAGCAGGAGCCGTGACGGAGAGGGACGTGCAGCTTCAGGCCCATCAGATCAGTCTGCTGGTTGCTCAGGTTCTCAGTGTGAATATGTTAAAAAGACAGAGCAGATTTCTCCTTGGTTTTGAGCTTGACATCTTCTGTGGGTTTCTTGTCAGGAAGCAAAGAGGAGGTGAAGCAGCCTTATTCATTAGTCTGCACAATTAACAGATTAACCACCAGAGTTCATCTGTACCACCTGAGGTTCCAGTATAACCTTTCATGCTAAAACCAGCACTTGCACAACAGGTTGCTGCTTACAGCTGTCCTCCTTCAGCCCTTCTGCCTTCCCTTACCGGGCAGGACACCTTCTCCCTGGGCTGGCAGAAGAGCCCACACTCACCTATTTGGGACTGCAAATGACATGGCTCTCCCCCTTCTCCTGGGTTATGCTGCCCTTGTCCTCACCTGAAGACTTTTCCCTGCAGTCCCCACTCCCTTGCTACTGGAAGCTAATAAATATCCTGGGATGCAGGACAGGGGGGACCAAGAGTGTCCTGTGTGCATCACTGGCAGTATAAATGGGCACGTTCGGCGTGGCTAGAAGTCACCATACAGTGGCAACATGAGCTGCCACCCTCCTCCCAGAGGGCATTTTAGCCCTTGCCCTGAATTGAATGATGAGGAGGCCAGCTGGCTGTAGGACAGCACCAAGGAACAAGGATACAGGAGAGATCCTGTGGGATTGTTTCAGGGAGAATTATTTGTGCAAATCTTTACCGCACATCAACAGTGCAATTTAATTTGACAGTGATAAATTCATGTCGCGTATTCTGAGTGTAAAGCTCTCAACATCCTATATCACCCTCCTCCGTGAGAGCCCAAGTGTCTGAAAAGCTACACTACAACCTCTTTCCTGGCTAAAAATCAAGGCTAAAGCATGCCTCAGACAGTGCCAGCAGAGCCTTAGGAAATGCCATGACAGGGTTCAGGAGAACAAGTATTTAAGCCCCAGTTTCTGGCATCACTCACTTCCTCACTGCAGCAAAAAAAAAAGTGAGGCAGCTTTGCTTATAATGCTGACAGTCAGGAGGAAGAGCAATATGGGAAAAATAAATGAAACAAAGCACTGCATGGAAAAGGATCTCCCAGCTTAACTGATGTAACTTTGGAGTGCTGTGTGTCAGCATTGCTCTGGAGTACCACCCACCTTGTCAGCTGGGAACGCAGCTTCGAGTCTGGACAACAGGAGCTAAAAGTCATGCATGAAACGCAGCCAGGGGTGTGCTTGAGAAGGAAGCAGAAGCACAGGGTTGAACTAGACATAAAGAAGAGGCACTAGGAAACATGAATCAAATTAGTGCACTTGATTGACTGTTCATGATAGCGGTGGTGGGTGAAATCCCCATCATAGAAAAGCCCAACACTCCCCAAAATGCAAGGTCACATGGCTCTCCAACAACCTTTGTCTTTCTTGCGAGTCATCTTCTTTTTTGCATTCAAAAGACTCCACAGTTTGCATCCATGCAGCCCACACAGGTTTGTCACAAAACATCCCATCATCTGAGTTTTCTCCTTCAGGCTTGACATATCCTAGCCAGCAGTGCCATCCTCCCCTCCACATCCGCAGTATTTTCAGCCCTGGGGAGGTGGGTAGGAAGTGACAGTGAATCAGAGAAGCCTGGCACAAAATGTCCATGCAAAGCAAAACTCCATCGGCTCTGGAGCCAAAAGTGCCAAAAGGGCAGAAAGGAAAACAAAAGGGAACGTAGGCCTTGTTGCTAGATAGATCATTTATTAAAGTGAAATTCAGCATTTTATCTTTGTCTGACAGTTACAGAGTTAAAGTCTCATACACAGTGGAAGCAGGACATTTCCTACACCTCAGAGAAATGAGTTCTACAGTTTTTGCTATAAGTTACTAAGTTGCTTTAACAATACACAGCTATATTACACAGTTGAAAATACAAGGTGTCCAAAACATTTGGCATAAGATAGCACAACACATGGAGGCCAGAAACAGAAGAGGGAACACAGATTTTCTCTCCCAGTAAGCCTGCTAAAACACTCCAAGCCATTCTGCAAGTTACCTCCTATTTCCCTCCCCTGCACTCTGGCTGCAGAATGGAGAGCTGTGGCTAGGACAGGGTTAAACTCATCCCTGTTAGGGCTCAGCTGGGTAAGACTCCTGGAGCCTGCTGATGTCCAGGATGCCCTGCAGAGCTGCTTGCAAGGGAAGTTCAGATTTAAGGCAGGAGCCCCCCACTCTCCCCACACTTTCTTCAACCATTTAATTCATTCCAAACAGATGTGTTCACAGGCAAGTCAAAAACGCAAGACCAGGGATAGCCGTGAAAAATGCAAAGAGTATCCTACATCCTAACAGTTAATTTGCACTTTGAAAGTGGAAAATGAGAACTCCCTAACTTGGTAAGCTAGAGATGGCTAAAGGGCAGTGACAAGAGGAGTGAGGCATCAATAACATTCCTTCACCTTTGGGACTCTTCAGTCAATACTCTGGGCAGTACAAGGACTCCTTTTGTACTGGAGGCTACCTCGTATTGCCCACTCTCTGTAGAGGCAAAGTGACTCTAGTGCTCTAGGGAAGTGTAACAATCTGCAAATTTAAATAAACAGTCCCCCAGCAGACCGCTTCTCTCCCTTCAAACTGCAGTTACTGCTGAAGATCTCCCATTGGTATTTACATTTGGCTCAACCAAAAGACGTAAAGTGCACAGCTCCCCCCTTCCCCTCTCGTAAAACATCCATTACAAGAGCTAACACAGAACAAATCTTCCTCCACGGTGCCAACTGTGGAAGTTATTCAGTCTCTCTGGGCCACGTCCTGTTTCATCTTCTCTGTGTCATCATGACCCGCTTGAAAACTCACACTTACTGCGGATTATTTTGGCTCTTGATTTCAAAACTTCTCTGAAGTCAGCTTGCACTTAAGACTAACTTTAAATGCCAGACTTGGTATGTGTTGGTCAAGTCTTGCACACCAGGGTATCTAGTGGTTTACAGCTGCATTTCTAAGGAAAACTGGGACAGCAAAGTACTGGGGACAAGTGGTACAAACCTGTCCGCTCTGCTTTTCTCAGGCTGAGTATCTGAAGTGCCTGGCGAAAGAAACATAGCTTTTAACGCAATTGTTTACTTCAGGTTGATATATTCTCTGAGATGCATAAATTTTAAAAAAATTGCATTCTAACATAGCCTCCTTGGATATATTTGCACTTTTCAGCCACTGGATTGCCACTGACTCAAGTCTTCGCATGCTTCCAGCTCCCTTGAGTTGAGCTCAAGCCAATAACTACCAGCAATGATTTCTTCTTCTTCCCTTAAAGTGGGCAGAGGTTAAGCATACAGCATGAAATTGACCCCGGAAGAGATGTTTCTGCATTATTTGGATTTCATACTAATGGCTTCAGTTCTATTTCAGAAGTCTAATGAAGTTAATGCAACTCTTCAGCGAGAACTGATTCAGGCTATGTAATTGAGTTAGGCTATAGAATGGCTGGAGGGCTTCAAAGACGATTCCTCTGCCCCAGGGTGAATGTCACCTATGCAGGCTTGTAAGAAATAAGCTTCCACTATTATAAATGGAAGATGACATCTGGTCATCTTCCATGCCCCCAAGGCTTGTGCTCCATGGTTCAAAGCTAGAGAGAATTTAAGGCCTATCTGTGAAAAGCAAAATGTAAAAGGAAAAAAAAATAATCTTATCATACCAGCCAAAGTGATTTGGGTCTTCCACCTTTCCAACAAGTCCAATCTAAAAGTGCTGAGAAAACATCCCACCTCATGGCTTCACAAGTGTGAGGTTCAAACACATTGCTTTGAAATTTAAAATAAAAAGTTGGAAAGTCTTTTTTAATTGGCATGCAGCATAAGGAAGCAAATACACAGAATGGTTTTATACAGAACGACAATTGCATTGTTGCGTTTTTCTGGTTATTAGACGCTAAATGCTTTTCAAGAATCACAGGCACCCTGAACATGGATATTGCTACTGAATTGATGTGTGATTTCAGTTTATAGCACGGGAGCCATCAAGTGGCTAACCCTTCCAACAAGACATCGACTTTCTTTTGCTCAAGGCGTTTTGCTCTAGCTAAGTTGAGAACAAGGTAATAAGGCATTTGCAAGGGTTTATAAGGCCATGGGGTCCGACAGCCAAAGATTCCCATTTCTTTGGTGTCTTGCCTCCAAGCTTTCCTCCTTATAAACAACTGCTAATGGCTGGTAAACATCTCTTCATCATCACACTTCACTAAGAATTTTTTCAAAAAAGTATAATTGCTTTAAGAGTGAAACCAACAAAGATCACATTTCACATCAATTGACTATTTTCAGAAAAAAAAAAGTTTCCTGGATACCACCTCTGCACAAAAGCATTCCAGTGAATACACCTGAACAGATGGAACCTGCCACCATATTTTCTTGAAAAGAATAATTTTGCTGCTGGCTGCTAAAACACCCCAACAGATTTATTTACTCTTAGAAATAAAACAAAACAAAATAGAACAACAAAAAAGTAAATCCCAAACAAACTACATTTTTACAGTTTTGGTCTAGAAGTTACAATGAGGCATAACCCTCTCAACTCAGAAACTCATTTTCCCTTGGTAATATCCTCTGATTACACGAGCACTTTGAAGGTTAACATGCAGCCAGAGAACATACCCTTTTAGTTATCTGTCCTGAATGAGAGAAGCCAGATCATGTTGACTGGTGTGGGAATTACTCTATCATTTCAATAAGGAAAGGACCAGCATAATTAAGAAATTTTTAAACATTCATGAAATACCAATACAAGACACTCTCTCCTTATTTCTTGAAACTCCCTCTTGTCTGATGTTCTTAAAATCCATCATGAATCGAAAAAGGAAATGCTGAAACAATCACACTCCCCAAAACTTCACAAAGGGGACATGTTACCATAACAGAGTATTTCTGCCTATGGCACAGGACTTAGACATGTTGAAGTTTGTTGAACACATTTTTGGAGTACTAGCAAACACTTCAGAGCTGATGTGAACAGCTCGCTTTAAACTGTGACTTTATTTTTAATGGGAGAGCTTCAACAAGAGCTTCACTATGTGAGCCCTTCATGCCTTATGAAACATGATGCAGCACTAAGCTGGGATCGTGACCTGTGTGTTTAGCTCTTCAACAAAGCTTCATCCAGTTTTGGAATATTAAAACCTGCTATTGACAAAATGCTAGCCAAAGTTTTCTACTGTTCACTCTGTTGATTAAGGCTTGTTGAGAATATACTCTCTATGTGGAGTCTTGGCATCTCGAACAGAATGGAGACATTGGTTAGGACAGCAAAGAAACAGAGTGGTGCTTCAAATCATGAGAGCCCCTTCAACAGAATTTGAGGTCAATGGAGAATAGTTGCAACCAACACTTTTATAAGCTCTTTTTGCCAAAATAACCACTGTGTTATTTGTAAGGACACCTTGGCTTTAAACAACAAAATCATTGTGATCTCCTCCTACAGCATCCATTTAAGGAGCACCAGCATGCCATCCTCCACTCGCACAGCTCCTGTGAAAGCACATGTAATGCTCACAAAAGGCAAGTGCTTCGATACTTTTTGCCGGTTGCAAAGACAGACGAAATGCGTCATGCTCCGGTCAGTTCACTATGGTGCTACACCCATCAGCATAAGCCTACTTTACAATGAACTGAGATTGCCGAGACCACTAATCCACACAGCAGTTTTGGGAACTAGCTTCAGTACAAAATTCAAATCACTTGTGATTGATACCTGATCTGACCCCGAGATTAAGAGACAGATGTCTTAAGCCATTGTTTCACCTACCACCACTGAGCCTTGAACCCAAGGGAAATACACATAAGTTAATTAAATGAGCATTCCTACCAACATGATCAAACTGAGCAAATAAACTGTATTTGCCTTAATACCACATTCTCAGGAAACGCAGAAGTTTTTAAGTGCTTACAGACAATTAATTAGTGAGTTCTTAAATAAAGAAATTAGAAAATTAGATTGTAGAGAGTTGTTTGGCATCCATGTTGGAAGGTGGTGGGAGGAAAAATGGTTAAAAAAAAATCAATTTCAGACTAGTCAGGTAGTGTTCACTGGAGTAGATTTGGTGAGCTGGAGCATTTGTAGAAATTTGGAACTTGAAGCACTGACTCAAGGCAAGACAGAGCATGTGTAGGTGGGAAGCAAGCTTCAGACAAACTGCTGACCCATGCACCTTGACAATGAATTTTATCTTTGCTGCTATTCCATTCCTGCACCAAGACAAACTGCACGGTGGTTTGTGATGCAGTCTGAATTCAGTGAAAAAATTCCATCTGTGATCTGAATTGCACTGAGATGCAGATTTCCAGAAATAGTTTAAAACACTGAGTTGACAAACTCCGCAGTCCTACAGGTTTACTTGGTTTCCCCATTATCCTCATTTCTTTATTCCAACGTGACTTTGAAATGAGGGGAAGAAGTCTTCAGAAACATGCTGGGCACATGTTTTCAAATACTCCTGATAAGAATGTCTATATTTTTTTCTGTCATCCAGACTTACTGCATTTGAAAAAAAATTTACAGTATACTTCAATAGTTTTTATATACCTAAAATGCACAATACCATCTGTTCCTTCAAGGTCTCTGTTATTCCAAGTCTTGTTAATCTTCATTCTAGTTGCTTGCTACCTTCTGATTTCTGGTCCAACCTGCTCTTGTTGTTCTTCACCATATAGATGAAATATGCAAGCGTCTCTTTCTCATTCACAGGAATATTCCTGAAGTGACGACTGACAGTCTAGAAGAACAACACATAAAGAGACAGAAATTCTGAAATTAAAAAGTAGAAATAATCAGAACAGTTTTTTTTTTCACTTTCCAAAAGTGATTTTATTGCCACCAAGTGTAATATTCTTTTAGGCAAACATGCACCAATTCAAACTGTCAGTCCTCATTTACCTCTCCCTCTCTTTACAGCCGGAATGTGCATATGAACATAGCATAGTCTTGCTCTGTCAGCAGTATTTGCAGCCAACCTGCAAGCGGAATTTGGAAGCCAGAATGTCCTCCTGACAAAGCAGCACAGCCTCTCCTAAGTGGCATTTCATGCTGAGATTATTTGGAGAGCAAGTTTTCCCTGCATCTCAGTATTTTAAGAAAGGAGAGTGTCAGAAATACTGAAACACTTTGCCGTGTGAACCAGCTGTAGCAAAGTTTTAGAATCCAAAGGAAAAACAGATTGGATGAGTTTTCACTGAAAGGAACATCAGGGGATTTGCAACGGTTGGGTTAGGATTTGGTTAGGGCTCCTTTCTCTGACACTAGTGTAAGCCCTGAACCATTAGCTGCTTTTTCCTCAGAAAATGAATGCAGAAAACATGTTGGAGCTGGATGAGATCTGCTTCTCATATGGAAGAAACTCTTTTCTGGTACCCAACACAGCTCCAGAACTGGATTTTGATGCAGGTTGAGCAGTAAGACACTCCAAGAAGATTTATGGAAGTTTGAGTTTTCCTTACGGTGGGGTAGCAGCAGGAGTCTAAAAGCCTCAGGCAGCAGTGATTCAAGCATGGGAGCTGGACGAGGATCCAGCGTAGGGTCAAAGCTGCTCAGACTTCACAGGAAATCTGGGAAGTCTGTGACAACTTCAAGTTAGGCTCCCTTTATTTTCCGCTTGCATAGTAGTTTTATCTTTTTTTCCTCCTGGGCACATTCATGGTAAATTGCTTAAGTAAGTTGTCCTTCATGGCAGGAGGTAGCTGAGAGACTATGAACTGGTTAGTAAGAACATGACAAATCAGAACTGCTAATAAGGACGTACACCCACTCTGCTTCGTTCAATTTACTCCTACATGCACTGCACTACACTACCTAGTCTTTGTATTTTGTGTATTCATTCCCTAGTTGACTTTGAAAGAGAGCAAGACAGTGTTTTGCTGTCTTTTTTGGTCTGCTGCTTGTTGTTTAATGCAAAAGCAAAACAGACTGTTTTGGGCAGACAGTTGTGAAAGCCTCAGCTCACAAAAACATTCAGTAACTGCTCCAGTTTTTTCAAGTTTAGAGAAGACTTTTCTCACAGAATGCCTTCAGATCAAGTCAGGAAAGAGAGCAGAGCAGATGCACATCAAGCACTAACAGTTACAGAGAGTTCTTAACAAGTATCCCATATGGTGAGAAATCAGCAGCAGAGGCCCTTAAGGAAAGAGACTTTTATTGACTTAATACAGAATCATAAGACATCAGGACAAGGGAGGAAAAAGAATCTGAAGTAACGGTCAGTCATTTTGCCTTTAATAATAAGTAATCCAAACAGCTCGAGTGCCTGTGAGGAAAGAAAAACTAACAGGGGCACTTAAGGTGACTAGTAGTGTGTAAGTCTGAGTTGCACTACAACAGACATCTTCAGTTAACACCTAGGCCATGGGAAACTAGGTTCTGGTTCTGTTCCCTAAAGGTAATGGATTGGGACTATGAACCAGGAGCGAAAGGAAGCAAAGAAAAGCAAGTTAATAAAACATGCTTTCAAGAGCCAGCTTCCATGTCTTCCATGACTGTCTCAGGAGAAAGCAAGCATGTAGCTTTCTGTTGGTGCCATCACCTGAAACCTTTTGCAAAGCACATGGTACATACTAGTGAGAGAGTCACTACAGGTATTAGTGTCCAGGAAATGTGCACTTCAGCAGAAGAGACAAAAAGGTTTTTAACAGAAGAGATGATACTACCTCTGCCATTACTTACTTCTGCCAGCTGAGCCTTGTTGAGTCCAGGCCTAGTCTGCAACTTATAATGTCTCTTGTAACGTCGCAGAGTGTTCACTTGGAGCTGGAACAAGTCAACCTGGAAGGGATGCAGAGAAGAGGGGATGAGAACTACCCTTAGCTTCTATTAGACAGAAATGTAAAGTTATCTAAAAATAACTGTTTCTTCCTCAACAGGACTGCTCCTTGCCTGCATTCAGAACCATACTGGCTTGCCTTACTGACAAATCTGAGTATATTTTGTATTTGTTAATGCTAAAGGACCAAAATAGCCTCAGGGAAATACAAAATTTTGCTCTGGTTCACATGCTGTCAACAGAATTGCTGGCCAATTTCTGCTCTCAATTACACCTCTGCAACCTCTAAGCAAAGTGGAACCTTTTGTTCCCACAAGGTTTAAAAAGCTCACACATGAAATATCAATTTAGCAGGCACTGAACAAATGGTTTGTGAAATAAAACAGAGTACAGAGACAGAGAAGAAATGAAATTCAAATACTTCAGTGGGAATTGCACAGTTTAAAAGAAAGGGTGGTGGTGGGGGAGCTTACAGGAAGGAAGATGAAGATCATGCGGAAAATGCCATGTTTCAAAGACAAAAGGAATCTCTGCTGAAAACGAAGCAGCCAATGACAGTAAAACCGACACACTGCAGAGTTCTCTATTCAGTGAGGTGACATCCATCCCTCAGTTTTTAACCACCAAATACCTGTGTGCTCTACAGCACTAACATTTTTAGATGCCAGCTGGGCTTCACCAATCATCCTGGCAACTAGCGTAAAGCCTGTATGGGAAAGTTTTGATGGAGAGACTTGTAGAATGGAAACACAAACAGCTACAACAAAAGGCCAGGTAACCTTAAAAAAACCCAAACCAAACGCTTGGTACTCTTTCAACACCTGCACACAGGAGGTGTGTGGACACAGCTTTGTAGTCAAGACACAGCTTTGCTGTCAAAATTATTCTTGGTGGCTTTTTTTTCAGGAATTAAATGCTTTTTGCCAATACAGGTGGCACTTCCAGCAGAGGGCTCTGCTGACCTGGCCAGAGCTCAGCTCCTCCACAAACATTACCTCTGCACAACTTTTTGCATTGTCAACAGTACCAGAAACATCACCAAAGCAAACACAGAACACAATGGCAGAGAAGAGATTACTCTAGAGCTCTGTAACACAGAAAAAAACCAAACAACTCAAGCCTGTTTCCTGAAAATAAAAAGATGCTATTAATTATTTCAACGTAGTTTTAAATAGTGCCAAAACCACCATATATGTGAAGCCTGGAGAAGCTTAATATCCCTAGATATCATATATCCAAACATAGAGAGACTGACTTATTGGATTCTCTAGTGTATTTGCAAAATGACGCATGCTAGGTAACAAAGAACCATATCAGCGCCTCAGTCACCACTGAAAAGAACCTATTTTTACCTTTAAAAAAAAATCAGTATCAAATACTGTTTTAACGGCTCCCTGTTAGCAGTACATCCATCAAACTGTGCAGTTACCTTATCATACTTCTTTTTATAGAGAACTTCTCATAGGCAAAAAACTCATATAGGGATGAAGAAAAAAATTAAGACATTACCCACCAGAAAAAAGTCTTCTTGAAAAATTAGAGTAACTCCATAGCAGTTTCAGTGGAGTTGCAATTTAAAACTTAAATCTTTCCCAATCCATGAAAACATCCAAGTCAAAATTCAACATGCTCAAAATTGGTAAAGCAGCCTACACCCACTTGGTACCTACTCACCTCCGGGACATCTGTTTCATGCTCCGGAGAGTCACCTCCATCATCACTTGTCTTCCTCTTTCTTTTGTTTCGGACACTTTGAATGAAGTTCTTGTGAAAATCACAAATATACAGATGTCTCACCTAAGAATGAGAAGTGGTGAAAAAGCAATTGAAACAGGTATCGTAGAAAGAGCATTCCACAGAAACCCCTTGGACACCAGTATGAGAGAGGGCATCCTTCATAACTGACAACCTCATAACATTAAGGAATTTCTAATCTTAAACCCCAGGCCTGATATCATACTCTTTAGTTAAAGATAATTTACTTTACAAAGACTAAAAGCAAGGAAAATTAAGGACTCAAGAGCTCCAGCTGTGAACCGCTGCAGATAATACATTTCTTTTTATGGTTACAATCACATATCAGGAAAAAAAAAAAAGCTAACTGTGTGGAGGAAGTGCATTTGCTTCACAACTTACTACCAGGTAACTACCAAGAAAAATATTATTCTGTTCTACTCTTGTGAGCTTTCTGGGTTGAACAGTACATAAGATTACTAATGCAAGTGTTTCAAAATCTAGACCAAGTAAAAGTTGGCTAATTACACATATTAAAACAAGCAAACCAAAATCACAAATATCTCTTTCCTATAGCTTATGCTGCCATGAAACACTCTTTTTAAAAAATAGAACAGAAATACTGTCTCACTATATATTCTGCATTCTCACTATATATTTTGCATATATACAAAAAAGAACCACAAATGAAAAAAATTATTTGGCACCTGTAACGCAAAAATGTCTTCAGACAACACAGGCACCCTACACTTGAGTTCACTTTATGCAGCCCACTTCATATTTTCCCTTAATTTTGAGTTCATTAATCTGATTTCCTCTTTTTTATTTCTACAGCATTTCATCTAGCAACAATGATTTTATTTTAGAAATAATTCTACTACTACATTACTACACCACTAGACAAATCTGCTGAGGACTAAAACCAGGAAAAATAGAATAAGAAATAGAATAAGAAAAATAAGATTATATTTCACACTAAAACCAGGAAAAATAGAATAAGAAATTGAATAAGAAAAATAAGAATAAGATTATATTTCAAACTGAGTCACTCTCTTCCCGTGACATGATGTACTTCAGCTGTGCAAAAGGGACCTCACCAAGTGGGGAAGCTGCCAAACAGGCTGACTCAAAACTTCACCTATTTTTTGTTTTTAATGGTTTTAATCTTTAAAGACCAGGTAAGAAAAGCACGCAGAGCAGACTTCCGTTAACCGAGCCACTTCTGACAAATTCCTTCTGTAATCTTGACGGGCTGCTCTGCTCGACCAATTTCATTACTCAGCAAACAACCCGTTTCTATCTTGAGCTGACAGCTGCCACTTAATGTCATTATGCGGTCAGCAGCAAATTGTGCTGTTCAGTGACGACCAGCAAACAAGAGCACAAGTGCCGTGTTTAGGAGGCAGCACACCTCGGTTTCGAGTCAGATGCAATAGTTCATTTTCAAGTAACCTGCTTCACTAGAGCACAAATTCTTACCGATTTATAAAAGCAACATCAGTGACATCTAACTGAAACAATACCCCATACCGCTGATTTCACCTAGCAGCGTCAGCGCTTTTCAATACGAAACTGAAATTAAAACAGCACCATCGCCCCCGAAGCACAGCCAGCTCGCTCCTTTGCTCCCCTGAACATCAGCTGCTCCCCACCGCATGAGAGCTTTCCTCCCAAACACGGTTCTTCCTGCTGCTTCATTAAGTCTCAAGAG
>NW_010105277.1:156144-173852 GCF_000699245.1 Pterocles gutturalis | reverse complement strand
ACATAGTGTCACACAAATGGCAAAAAGCACAGATCTCAAGCTCCTGCCCCAAAGTCTCACAACATTAAAACTGATCAAGGTTTTTTCTTGTTGCTGTTGTTTTTGATGGGAAAATAGGTGAATTGTTTTAGCTTGAGGGGAAAAAAAAACCCAATGAAAAAACTCTGAAACCTGCACTCCGCCACATACAATTTCAGTTCAATTAAAATTTTTCAGTATTCTGTGCAACCCAAAACAGGAATTTATAAATGGGAAATGAGGACAATCCCAACAACAGCACTATCAGGGAATTTATAAAGTGGATTTATCATCCGTACTGTCAAGCAAACAGAATGCTGAGAGACAGACTGGGAAATTTTTATTTAATTTATAGGTATACAACTTAATTTATAGGTGCCTACAATTGTGTAGAAATGCTTCTTGAAAGGACATCAGCCAGGATAAACCCCATGTATTAAGAGTTTTCAGGTTGCCATATCAAATCAGAACTGAACATCATACATTTCCTGGCAACTGATGGACTTGGGCAATCAACTCCTTTTGGCAAACTAAGAGTAGAATCTGAAGAAACGCCTGATTTCTTAAACACTATTGCACAACTGGAGGATCTTACACTGGGCATGTCTTTCCAACTCTAGTGATTCACGTGGAACACAGTCATACCCGTCGGAGAATTACACCCCAGATTGCATGTTTTCATGCCATGTTGAAATGGATGCTGGGAATTCTCCACTTGCTCCATTTTGCAATGCAAATACTTCAATTTAACGACCAGTGACAACTCCCCTGTGAACAGAACAGAGATAGGAGAAAGGAAAGCAAAGGAGAAAAAGGGAAATTAATATAATTTCTGGGTGATAAAAATACATCTGTGAGAGTTGAGGCCCTAAGCGCATCTTCCTTTCAAGAACGTCAGTGTAAGGATCTGTATGACATAAAGTTACGTTAAACATCTCTGAGTTGGACATTGTGTCTGAGGTGGTCTCCCAGGCTCCACCTGCAGTGAGCTAGGAGAGGAAAGGATGATCCATTAGGGCTGGTGGTACAAATCGCTCTCTGAAGATGCCTTTTAACTCTCAAGTAACCAAAGAGGCTGCCTGGATAATTAGCTTAGACCAGATACCCAACTTCTAGATCCTAAGGTAAAGGGAGAAGAACGTTGCCCTGTGTTCTACAGCACTCTACCATGCTTGGTTTGAGGGATATCGGAGAATGAGGCTTTCCTAAGAAGAATATTCAACAGACGACTAGATCACATCATCACTTTTGCTGCCTTCCTCTTAGCAAGCATTCATCATGAGGCTGGGGTGGTGCTGTGGCTCCTCAGGGTCATGAGGAAGGTGTTTTTTGCAGTAGGTAGCCATGCAATAATTTCAAATCAGGTCTAATTACCCTTCCAGGAAGAGGCTACAGGGAAAAGGTTAGATAAACTATGTCACTAGGTTGTTTTTTTTTTCTGTGGTGGAAGAGGAGACTTCATTCCTTAAATATGCCAGGATGATGTTTATACTGAACAATGCTTTAAGTTTCCTAGGTAACAGGAATATTTTCTTCCTTAGGGACAAGAAATTTAGGCTAGTAATTGGTTCTGTGGTAGTAGAGATGTTCCCTTTCTACCAAAGAGGCAATCCGAATTCAGACCAAGAAGGCAAACTGAAGCAGAGGAGCACTGATGTTCTGTACAGAGAGATGCAGGAGCTGGTCTGGTAGAACATCCAGACAGGAACATGAAAAATGGCATTACATGGATAAAGACTGTTCTCCAAGGATTGTGGAGGATGGCACCTGTCTGGCATTGAGTGACTAAGGGTGCAAAAAACCTCAGGCAAAAATCAGCCATTCTACACCCAAACTCCTGAGCAGAAGATGGACTGCCCAGAGAAGAAGGGAAATAAAATGTCCCATGGAGGGAGTGAAGCAAGAGCAGAAAATTCACTCCTCCTGCATCTCCTTTGAGCTGGTTGGATTTTGTGCACCTGTGGTTTATCAGGCAGGCATTTGCATTTTGCAGAGCTGGCTGGGGCTCTGTTTCCATGAGAGCTTGCTGGATGTTCTCCCGGTTTGACAGAGCCCTGGAGGACGCGTTCTTGTAATTGTGCATTCGATCGCATGCTCGACTGCTATCACCGGTGTGTTTTAACACTTCCAACAGGAAAATTCATCTGTTCAGACCTGATCAGTGATGAACCTGTTCTTCTGATAGTAGTGAAAAATACCTCCTCAGATTGCTTTACATGGAGATGAGCAAAAATATATAAAAGCAGATGTCAGTTATTTAATTGGCTTAGCCTTTTGTTCTTTGCTGAGTCAGACAAAAAGCTCAGAAATCTGTCACTATGCAGCTTGCCTTATCTCTGAAGTCTGGATCTATTGTAGCGAGGTAGCGTGTTGTTAATCCACCCTGCTCCTCGTACGGCTGTGAGATTGCGTTGCCGTATATAAACACCTAATTGTGCGGGCTTCACGTGGGCACCGGGGGATTAAACACGGTGGATTCGAAAGAGAGGCAGCTAGATGCAGGCTATTGGCCTCATCTTTTGCTTTGTTTCTAGGGACAGGACACTTAATACGATACGTGCGTGGCACCAAGCAGCTCCCATTTTATCTGGTACGGAACCTAATCCTCACAGAGGCAACAGATTTCTTCACAGCTTGCTGCTGTTATAACAAGAATATAACGTTTGCAGAGGTGGAAGAGTTTTCTGATCTACTTTTCTGATCAGTTCTAATGAAAAAGCTCAGCTTTGTTTTGTTAGTCTTTCCCCTAAAAGGTATCTTTTTGAAATTCCTGATTTTTTTTCACTCTACTGAAAGGGGGAGAGGGATGATACAGCTGAAATGATGCTATGGTGACATAACAAAGAACAGTAAAGGTCAGAGCAGATTAATTTGCTACAGGATCAGCTGGAGAATATTAAACCTCTTAACTGTAATCCTTTGATAACCAGTCCTATAATGTAATCATCAGTGTACATCCAATAACACACACGTTAATTACTTTAGATTTATATTTTTCCTTTTGAATCAAAAGACAAATTTCAAAGGATGCCACCACCACGATGCCCTCCCTCCCCCAGCAGCTAAAATAATTCATTTCAAATAAAAAGAGACTATTTTTATGAGGTGGCTGGGGAAAAGTCAGCCTGGAAAATATCCTTATGAAGGAAGCATCTGTCACAAGTCAAAACGTTATCACTGGTCCCTGGGGAGATGCAGCCTAGGTACAAACAGAAATGAAATACCCGGGGCTGAGTTTTGACAGACAGAGTGTGGATTTTGCGGTCTGGGGAGCACGTTCTTAAGCTGGGTCTGAGCCGTTCACCCCACTAACCTTGGGCTAGCGTACAAAACCCTTGAAAATACAAGTTTGGAGGAGAAGGAGGAGTTTAGTTTGTTTTGTTTTGTGGTTTGCTTTTTTTTTTTTTCTCCACGCACAGAGGGGGCAGCTGCTTTGCACGAGACCCACTTTCTCTCAAAGCCAAGAGCCACATCCCAAACCAGCCGCCTTGCTCCCGCTGTCCCTCCCACTGCAGCTCTGCTCCGGCAAAGCCCACCCTCCACAACCCCCCGGGGTCCGTTGGAGGGAGGGTCCGAGCTCTGTGCCAACTGGGCAGTAGTTCATCTGCTCCGTGGACAAATGTACAGATAAGACCAGGCTGCAACCCACACATTTCTGTAACTGTTCTGGAAATAAATGAACCATCCTCTGTGGGTGTGCTGCACAGCTTGTGTGCGCATGTGTCTTCCCAAAAGGTGAAAAAAATACTCCAAGTCTTAAAAATTAGGAAAAAATATTGATCGCGACTTCTCTCCAAGCCCAGAAGTGGTCACACTGAAACATTGACTTTACTGAGGGCAGCAAAGTGCTGAATTGTTTTGAAGTCTGTCTACTTCTCTGATGACTAAACAGGAATTTCGAGCAGCAATTTTAGTCATTCATAGTGTAGCGGTTGGTAAAGTCTTAGTAAACAAACTGGTAAACCCCTCCCTCCTCATTCCCAAAGAGCAGAGATCAAGCTGGACTGAATCTGGTTGGTATGGTCCAACTTTTAACTCAAAGGGCAAACACTGGTTTCCTTAGAGTATCTTGTAAAGCCTGAAAGTCCTTGGGAAAAAACCAATCCCATGGGTACTCTGAGAAAGAGTATTTATACACGACTCCAGTTCCAAATGTGCCGTAAAAGGCTGGATGTACCCAATTATAACAATGTCCTTCTTGATCCTAACAATGTCATCGTTTCACTGTATAATTTCAGATTTCCATAACCCTTTCTTTGCTTTCAACATCCTTTCCAGGGAAATTTGCTAATTGGAGATGGAGGTGGATGAACAAGTTCAACAACAAGCGCTGGGCCAAGGTTTAAGCTTCCTCCAGAGCAAAACAACCACTTACATTGCTTAAAATGAGTGTTTGAAGATAATCCAGCAGCACGTTTCTCTGGCATCCAGCTCGAGATGGGTGTAGTATTTTTGGGAGGAGGTCAGGGCTTGGGAAACCAGGATTCAGCTCATTGCTCATGTGAGTTGCCTGAAGTACATTTATATCCATCACGTGGCAGATGATGAGCGGAGTTCCTGCTTATGCTGAAAGATCTGAGTCAGGGGTGAAAAGGAGTTTGGGAGGTCTCTCTGAACTGACTTGCAGTTTTTAGTGTGTTCTAATTTTCAGGGCCTTCCTCCTTTCATAAATACAATGTTCCAAACAAAATGCTTCCATCAAAACCAAAATCACTTGGACAAACCCTCGAAGAAGCAGCACACGCACTTTCCACTAACTCATCCCAAGATGTTATTGTCCTAACAAAAAAAAAACAAAAAAAAAAAAAAAAAAAAAAAAAGAAAAAAGGAAAGTTGACCTCAGGGGCAATTCTTCTTGTGCCATAATGCAATAGGATTTATAAATCTTTAATTGCAGTTGGTTTGCTATAAATGCTTAATGAAAACATGATGTCCCAATGGCTGTTGGAGGGTATCGGTGACCGGGCAGGGTTACAACGCCGCAGCTCTGTAAGTAACCTAGCAATGGGCAGGAGCTACAAAGGATTCACGTTTATTTCTCTCGCATCTGTTCTAAAAATGTGCCGGGGCTAACGGGGTGTGCAATGAGTGTAGGTGCGTGTGCGTGCGTGGATACGTGCGTGTGCACGGAATTACAGAGCGATCGTTCGATCAGCTCGCCTGGGAAATTGCAGTTTGCGTGGGAGGGCAATTACATCACTTGAAAGCGCTTTTAATTAAACCTTTAAAGGTTTGTTTAGTCAAAGAGGTGCTCAGAGCTCACAACTCATTCCTCTGCAGAGGACTGCCTGCTGGTGACTTCACCGATGCAAGAGCTGAGCAGAAGGGGGGGCTGGAAGGGGAGAGGTCTCTCCTGAGCACCCCCAGCCCCATCCTTGCTCTGCCGAATGCCATGACCTGCGCTGGAATCTCAGCCCCAAGGGCAAGAGCTTTGATGATTTGCTTGTTCCCTTCCTTATCCTGCTTCCCCTTGGAAGTGAAGAGAGCAGGGAGAGGAGAGGAGCCCACCGGGTATGGTGTGTCCTTCTGGCCAAGAGTTGACTCCTGGATGCAGATCAGTTAAAAAGAGATTTCACATAACGATTTTTTTTTTTTTTCAGTAGAAGAAGGGAAGGGAAAGCAGGACCAGACAAGCTCATGGCTGTTCCCACTCCTGTGGCTTCCTGAAGCTTTTACTCTGCACCATTTACCCCACATAAATCAATTGCCAGAATACTAGTGCTTTGCTTCCTTGTTTACTCTGAAAGATTATGTCCCATTAGCAGATTTGTCTTGTAATTGAACAGAAGTGTAAAATGCCAACGTCCTGACAACCTGAATGGACCGGATTAGCTGCTGCAGACATTTCTGTCCTCCTTTGAAACGTTTTGATTGAGCATAATTAATCCCACTGAACTGATAGGATGATGGATACTTCCAGCCAGGGCGGTTTGCAAAGTGAAGCAAGGCTGGATGTATATATCATAACAAGATAAAGGGGCAACAACAGACAACGGCTTCTGGTTGTACAGAGCTCTTTTTTTTCCTCTGTATGATTCCAGCTCAGTGGCAAAGCACAAACCTCACTCAACTCCCAAAGTCAGGAGTCTGTACTTGTGTCAGTTCACTTCTGGAGCACCCTGAAAGTATGTGTTTAACTTTGATCATCCGCCTAAGCGTCAGTCTGGAGTCAGGGGCTGATCCTCTTTGGCAGCACTTTGGCTGCCACCAACCTGAACACAAACATTACAGAACCAGGGATGTTTTCCCATTGCAGCTCTCTCGGGCACATTCTCTCTTGGGGGTCCCAGCACACCATCAACCCAGCTGGGAGAAGCTTCAGAAAAGGCAGAACACATCTTCTGGACATTGCATTAATCCCGCAGCAAAAGGGTTTTCTATCCCAGAGCGGATTCTTGAGTCTGCAACACATATGAAGTTGCAGCTCTCAGAGGCAAACTCCCAAGTTTTATAGAAGGGGGTACGGCAGGTTAAACACCGACTGGAGTCATTGGAGTCATTTGGCCGAGTTTAGATGATTTTCATGCACGTTCCCATTGCCTGAAGGATGCAGAGTGAACCTAAAGGAGGAATTGCTGCTTCTCAGGGTTGTCTGGCAGTTGCACAACAAACTCGGGGTTCCCGTTCTCCCCCGTCCAGCCTGCTCTTTGCCATCGCGGTTTCCTCCCCGGGTTTATAATGTCACCTGCCACCTCTGCACGCAGGCTCAGGGCCAAAGCAGTGATTGAGGGCTGGAGTGTTTATTATTCGTGGGATACTGGAAAAGGAGACACTCGTCTAACAGGTACCAAGAGGCAGGGCAAGAAAGTGAGAAATGTCCTGGCTTTGCAGTTGGTCCGAGTTATTTCGGTGTCTTTGCTTTTTTCTGCTGTTGCTTTTAACCCTTTTCCTTAAACAAAGAGGAAAGGTTTGAAGAAACAAGGACAAACAGATGCTTTGCAATTCTTCAGGGTGCAGCCTTCAGAGGTTCAGCTCACAGAGGCATTATTGTTCTCATTTACCAGAAATATTTGAGTTTCTTGTCCCTGACCAAAATTAAGTTAAAAATCTTGTAAAAAACCGTATTATTGTGGTTAGTTCCTCTAACCCATCCTGGAATTACAGAAGCATGAAACAATGAATAAAAGGAAAAAAACTCAGAAGTTATGTGTCGCCACGTGCCTTTATTTTCAATTTCTATATAGAGAATATCATTTACTGTCTCCTTCACGTGGGAAAACAACACCTACAGCCTGACTCAGCTTCTGGGGTTTCTGCAAACTCTTGCACATCACGCACACCTTGCATTAGCAATCGAGAGGCAAAATGAAGTTATGCCCAAGGAGATGAAAGAATTTGCTCGGGTTGGATTTCTGAGCACAGCACCGCAGCCCTCTGCTCTCTAGGCTGGAAGGTCAGCAAGAGCATCGCCTGGGGAGTCATATTCTGCTTTATTGTATAACTCCTATCTCCGGAATTAAACCTTAATCCCAAACTGGGGCTCGGAGTACAAATCAGAAAGGACTCGCTTACATGATCAGAGACACAACCACCCTGTTTTCTAACGGCACAGTAACATAAGCATAAGCAATCGGGATGTTTTTTGATCTGAGCCACCATGTAAGGGAAATGAAGCTGCGAGTTCGCCTGTGCTGCGAGCCTACAGCAGCAGCTGTCCAGAAAATAAAGGTTCCTGCCAGGACTTTGATGAAACACACAGAGTTCTGTATGGCATCGGGTGCCAAACATGCTGCTGATAGAAGCAATAAATCCACATCCAAAACCTAAAAATAATATTGGGATTGTTTTAAATTAAGGTTACGGAATATGGATTTAATTAGACCCTGCATGGATTCTCAATAGCAATTATTACATACTTGTTCAGGTTTAAGTATTTTTATAGGATTTTATTTTTTTTAATCTTGTTAGAATATTTTTCCTATGGGATAGGGATCATCTTTGTGCGAGGAAGAATGGTCTTGTGGTTAAGGCTGGCCTGAGATTTAGGAGATCTGGGTTCGACTGCTGGCTCTGCCACAGCCACCCTGTGTGAGCCTGGGCAAGTCATTTAACAGCAGCTTTTTTTTCTTCAAATAAAAGTCCAAGGCCCATTTAAGCATCTTAAAAGATGCAGCTGCCGAGAACTGCTGAGTGCTCAGCATTAAAAAGAAGAAGGAAAAAAAGAAGAAGAAGAAAAAGAAGAAAGCTGGCTGCCTATCTGAGAGTTGTCCTCTTTTGGCCCCTTCAGTGCACGCTGAGAATTTCAGAAAATCTCCCTTCGTGTCTCTATTCTTCAGCTGTGGAGCAGAAATCGTAACACTCCTCCAGCACGCAGGGATTCTGGAAGGGCTAGCAAACCTGCAAACGTGGTGTAAGGTTGAGATGGAGTTCGATGATTTTATTTTGGGTTTTATGCATTCACAATTTGGCACCAACTTGTTGCAGTGTAGCAGAGGGGACTTGGGAGCTGGTGAAACTCAGGCATACAATTATTTATTTAGTTATTTAGGACCAGAGAGAACAGAAGAGATTACTTGATGAAACGTTGTCGAGCAGGTTACCAAAAATTGTTGATTAAAATTTTTTTTTTAAACTGTGACGATCTCTTTCTATCCCCTAGAAAACAGTTTGTACTCACACAAGGGAAATTGACCTTGTCCCTCTGTTTCCATTGATGAAAAAAAAAAAAAAAGGTGTTTTGACAACATTTGCTGCATCTGTAGATACACACGGAGGATAACAGAAACATAGCATGTAATACATATACAGTGAACGCACAGGTGAGGGAGGTACAGCAATACACAACACTGAATTATACAAACACAGTGAGAATCGTAGGGAGGTATTGGTGACAGAAGCTCTTATGGCAGGTAGCTAACAGCAAAATTATTAAATTAAATCAGAGGAGCAGGGTTTAAAATTACAGAGGAGATCAATAGCATCTAAGAGTAATGTGGGCAGTACATTAATTCAGGATGCACAGACTGATCCAAAGGGAAATGCTCTTTGGAGGGTGCAAGGCTATCTCTAGAGCTAGGGAAAAGAGTTTTGAACACAGCAAGATGATAGCTTTGTAAAGCCAAAGATCACGGGTGTGGATTCATAAGGTCAGAGCATAACCCTGGTTGGAAGGAACCCTCTGCTCAAGGCAGAGTGAACTTCAAAGCCAGACCGTGCTGCTCAGGGTCTCTAATGGAGTTTTGATTATCTTCATGGGTGGGGATTTCACATCCTCTCTGGGCACCTGTTCTCTATCACGGTGAATTTTTTTCCCCTGGATCTAGTTAGAATTTCCCTTGCTGCCACCTGCCTGTGCTGCTGCTTGTCCTTTACTGTGCACATCCGCGTAGAGCCCGGCTCTGCCTCCTCTGCAATCCCTCATTGAGCGGTTGAAGCCGGCAATTAAAGCTGTCTTCAGCAATTAAAACACAAAGCTCTTCCTGAGCAGCCTTTATATATCCCTCTGCTATCAAGTCACCTACTACAATCACCCTGTGCTGCTCACATCCTCCTGTTCACTAGCTGTGGACAAGCAGCTCTGCATTTATTAATATTTTAGAATAAACCGATATTCCCAGTGGCTCTGGCAAGCACCTGACCTGTTCATTGCCGGGGGCAGGAGGGCGTGCAGAGGAAGGATGGCGATGAGCCTGTCACCTGTCCCAGGCTCTCATGCTGATGCCTCTGGGATGAGGCACAGGGCTGGGTGAGCCTTAGCTCTGACCTTACAGGGAACAGTTTAGGGGTACCAATGCAACCTGTCTCTATTCTTGTATTTGCAAAGCTGCTCCAATAGCACGCTCAAGCCAGGCAAGAGCAAACCCACTTCTCTTTCTGAGTGTTGCCCTTCTGCTAGGCACAGGTGCTGACACCCCAATACGAGTTGTGGTGGCACTGGGACAGTCAGAGAGGGAAAGTCTTTCAGTGCCTGTTTGCAGTAATTTTTTTTATTTTTTTTTTTTTTTCGGTAGGCAGCATGTGCCCCGGAATGTGAAGAATGTCCCTGTGTGGATTTCCACCCATCACTGCTGGCCAGTACAGCTGCGTTTCGCCCTGGAGCACAGCCAGAATGGAACAGATTCGCAATATATTTCCTGAGTCACGGTGGTTGGGTGAGTTTCCCTCCAACAGCTGTGAAAGAGTCAAAAGATAAAACCAGAGACCTGGTCCTCGTGCCCAGCCAGAGCAGAGCCTGGGAGCGGGACCTGCAGGAGCTGACCATTGCCACATCCTCTGCACCGGTCACAGATTGTCACTGCCTGGAGCCTGCAATGTCTCCAAGTGGAAATTTGTCACAATTGTGGAACTGACACTGGTCAGATTTAAGTCGTTTGCATGGATTCCCCCCCCCCCCCCCAAGAAAGCAGAGAGAAAGCACAGTACAAAAAGCTAGAGAGAATCATATAGTGCTCGCTACTTCAGCACTTTGCATCTACTCCGAGCTAGGATTTTTATTTTTCTTAATTAAACTCACATTCGGATGTTAGAGATTTCATTCAGGATACTGAGAACAATGTAAAACCTGGGGAATATTTTAAAACTTTCCATCAGCTCTGATATCAATTTGTCTTGGAAGTGTAAGGCAAGTTTTTTACATTTTCTCATAGTTTCATCATTTAGAAACTTCATGCTTAATAAAATTAAAAATTTTTATGTGCTTTCATTTAAACTTTTTGGAGGCCTCATTTTAAGAAATATTATGGTTTTCCAAGATTTTATCTGAAGGAATAGAAAGAAAATGTGAATCTCCCAGAGCCCTCAGCATCCTGCAGAGCTGGAGCTTTAATCGGGATCTTAAAGGGCAGAGGTGGTATTTGATATACCTCTCTGTGCCAAATGCATGGCTGGCACCAAGCTAATCATCCACCTCCAAGCAATCTGACAAGGGCAGTGTCAGATCAGAGAGATTTAAAAATGAAGAAAACTGTATGAAAGCTTAGTGTTGCCAAGGTACTCCATTGACGTGGGCTATAGAAGAGCCTGGTCTTGCAGACATGGAAACTAATGAGGGCTCTTGGGCTTGGAGACACGCTGCCCAACAGTCCTTCTTCCAGAATCGCCCCAAAAACCTGCTACTACTAGAGAAAGTCTTTTTTGGGGGGAAGCTATGGATGCCTGCCTGGTTATGTCCAAAATGCCGTCTGAATTATTTAATCTATGATGACTTGAATGAATACAAATCTATTTGAAATATTAACTAACGTCAGTAAAATAATTTTGAAATAGTCATCAAGCTCATAGCTGCCAATAATAATGACTCCCTGCCTCTGAGTTAATATTCCCTTTCATCCTGGCTCTTGTGGGCTCCATTAGGCTGCAGTGAAAAGCGGCGGCACACCAGAGGAGCCGTAACAGCAATATCCTCACCAGCACTCCTTCAGCGCCCATCAACAGAAACTGCAAAGTACTTTATCAATAGGAATTAATTAGCTCACAGGGTGTGAGGTCAATGTCATAAGCCTGCTTTTAAAGCAAAGGGTGCAGACAACTTCAGTGACACTTGACAAAACACTCCATGATGACGGGTAAAGCCAGGATCTCATTTACCAAGTTCCCATTCTTGCTTTGTCACGTCTTCCTGCTCCAACTGCACTGGTTCTGGTAATTGCTCAGTGAGGTGCACCACTAAGTTTCTTTGAACTCATTACACTGCTTAAGCATCGTAGAAACAACAATAATTTACCATATGGTCAATACAACTTAATTTTTAATCTCTACTAACCCAAATCCAAACAATCGTGAGCATGATTTCTTATTAACAGCTTAACATCTGGATCTTCCTTCCTCGTAAAGACACTCATTTTTGGACAATTCTATTGATGTGTAGCTCACAATGATATCTGGTTGCAGGTAGGGTTATATTCCCCCCACTGCTACACTTCCCCTTGGCTTCCTGCACATCCCTGATTGAACACGATACGGTCTCCAGCAATTAGACTGCTTTGCTGACAAAGAAAAGGGGGTTGATCACAGAGACAAAAGTATTTCAGGCTCTCCAGGAGATCATAAAGTTAGACTGTAGTTCCATTGATTCATGGCCTATGCATTCCCACAGCAAAAACACAAAACACCATCGAGTTTAGTCTCTGTGGATCCAAAACAAGAGCCTACCCATAGACCGGAATATAGAGGATAAATGCTCTCAGCACTGCCCTGCTGTCTGGATTCTAGCAGGAGTTGAAACATCATCCATCCTGCATCCGAAGAGGAACAAATTATGATGAATATTTTAAGAAAACAAATTAAAAAAAAATCACCAGTGGCTTCTGGAAAAACAGAAGGAAAAATTGTTGAAAGTTGGACTCTCCAGGCTGTGCAATGCAGAGGACGTAGACGCTTATTTTTATTTTCTGACTTGTTGCATCTTCTCTCAGATTGAATCTAGCATTAATTCTACCGTCACTATTTCCAAAAAAACCTTAGTGGTTTTTTTAACAATAGGTTTCATAAAATGTTAGGAGCACCACTATTCTGAACAACAGGATTCATCCGGGGATGTCAGCCCTGGGTGACACTCTTGAGCCACACCCAAAAGAGGGGGAGGACCCCCTTGAAAAGGCAAGCACAGAGACAATGTCGTGTCCCTTCACCCCTCAATCTCTTGTATCAGTATTCAGAGCAGCAAACACCTGAGCACTGACATGCCAGTTATCCCCAACCACTTCACCCGAGGCTATAATACACACCAGCAGAAGGTACGGGGGCTTGAGAGGCTATTGCAGGGGTGGAAAGGTGGGTGGTAAAAACCTGTGTTTCACACAAATTGTCCACCTAGAGCACAGACTCGTGCTTTCTGGAGACTCACACACGTAACCCAGAGATGTGTAATGGGTATGGTTCAGGTCGAGCACCAGCTGGAGGCCTTTCTTTCAGGAGGACAACCGTTCACCATTTATGTCCATTCTTGTGGTTGTAAATTAAATCTTTGTCTGGTGGATGACTGCCAGTGCATTCCTGAACCAGAAGTCTTCCTTTGCTTTTGTGTAAGATGTGCATTCATTCTTTTCCACATCAGCAGCGCATTACACACACCAGCATCAAATGGGATTCAAAAAGAAATGGGATTAGAGGTACCACGGCGTACAAAGCATACCACACACGCCAGACAAAATCACAGGTTCAAGCAATAAGCAGATGGAGACATAGCAAGGGGGCATGAGCGGTGTGGTAATGTACTTAGGAAACTAATCTTAGTTATTTGTTTATGACCACAAAACTGGGTTGGAAGAGGTTTTGTATTCCGCAGCTACATCATATAAACCATTTCATAAGCTGATTAAGTTCTATTAGGCTCTGTGCTCCCAGTGTTTCCAGTGGAAGGTGGTTCCAGACTCTTCCTGCTCAGGTTACTGGAAGTTACCTGATATCCAGCCTAATTATACCCATTGTCATTTTAGTGCCATTTTAGTGTTCTTCTCCTAATGCTTCCTTTAGCTTAAACAGTTTGCTTTCTTGCCTCCACATGCATTAATGCAATTCTTACTTCAGAGCCATCTTTTCAAGGATAAATAGGTGGATATCTTTAATTTCATCTCATAAAAGTAATCCCACAGATAAAAGTAGATTCTTCCCGTACATGGGTAACAAGGAGTGTGCTATCCCTCTAATCTCACCACTTACAAAGACAATGCCGCTCCTGTCTCCTAGGGAGATGGCTCCAAACACAGTCTAGGACTGATTGGAGTCTTTCACGGGTCATTCACACAGTTACAACATAATCACACTGCAACTAGCTCAGATCTTTGTGCTGCTCCCTGCTAACGAGGCCTCTGCTGATATCACCACCCATGAATTTCTATCCAACACAAATTCTGGGTTTATGTACCCTGTACGAAGCAGCTAGAGAAACACAGTAAACCTGATTGACGTTGATGCATTGCCCTCTTGAAACGCATCCAATTATTCTACAAAAACACATAATTTCAGCTACACCCTCCCACTGAAATGCAGACAGCTTCTGCTCTGGAAGGTTGGATCTATTAAATACAGCCACCAGTCCCATCTGACAAGAAGGAAATCACCTTCCCTAATGGAAACAGAAATTTCAGGAGGCAGAGGTAATGAGGTTTGCTCAGTGCACCAATATCGCTGAGCATGGTCTTGCAAAACACGCCACAGGATCTTTAACGATGTGCTATTTCATGAGTAAGGAGAACCTTTTTAATGTGACAGCTGAAGGATACCAGATGCTACAGCACAAAGCTCCCTAACTTCACCCGAGTGTTGGTCCTGACTCCAAGGGAGTAGTGCCACCTACTGAACCACCACCACTGTTCCCTGCAACAGCTGGATTTTAATGCAGCTCGTTTAGGTGAAGCCCATGGTCTCCCAGATGATGCACTTCCCAAGAGCAGCAGGTGCAGGACCAGACACCTCATTGTGATGATGCAGAGCTGTGCCAAGGGTGGAGGAACTTAACTTGTTCTGTGGCACTTTGGTGTTACCTTCAGAATGAACCTGCTCATTGTTTCTACATGAAAAGGGCCAGAGGAAGCTGGGTCAAGAGAGGAGTGTAACATGCTACTGCTTCCTTAAGAGAGGACAGGTTTCAACACCATCATCTCCAAACCCATGGAAGTCCCTACAAACTGGAAGTTGGATATCAATTTTCTTTTTTGCAAATAATCCTGAAAAATCTCCTTTATTCAATTTTTTTTTTTTTTTTTACTTTAATCCCCCAAATTAGTCACACATACATCAGTGCTTACTACAACTGATATTACTGAGAGGTCCGGCTCCAAGGACAGGAAGCAGTCACTAAGATTTTGCTTTCCAGGAGAAATGAAGGACACTGTATCTCTTTCCTCTTGCCATTCTTTGTATGGTGAGCAAAAGTAATCTAAAAGTTCCTTAATAACCTATTCAGTTTTGTTATTCTTTTACCTCAAAAACATTAGAAGCGCCTTGTCTTTCTGATTTTGCTGCGTGCATTTCTTGGGAAATGCCTAAGCCTCATTTTCTGAGCTGATTAACTGACAATTAACCCAAATTAGTTTATACATTTGTAAAGACTAATTTAACCACCCGCAAGTATTTGTTTCAGGACACCATAATTTGTTCAAAATGGAGCAAAATATCTAACCTAGCTATTCTTGGGGTTGATTAAGAGGTAGCAGCTCATCACTGTTGAAGATGTAGTGGTTAGAGCTGGTTTGAATATTTCTGGAAGTCATTCTTTTTCCGCAGAACCCAAAATTGTTTCATCTGATGTATCTTGGCTACATCAAGCTTTTGGTGAATCAAAAGCTGGTTTCCAATGGAACCATGCCTGGATTCATGATGGGCTTCTGCAGATCTGAGCGCTTCCAGCATGGGCGATTCCCAGGCTGCCTCTGCTGCCAAGCTCATCCCAAGGAGGCAATTTGAAAGCCGTAGGAAAACGGGTGGTGGTGGAGAACCAGAGAAGAAAATATAGAAAAGACATAGAAAGAATTTTAAACAATCGTAATTGAATTTAGCTCATCTCAAATATCAGTTTTCTCATCCAATAATCTCTCTGACATTGTCGGTTTATTTGTTCTCCAGCCATTCATTGTCTCCTGTAGGCACACGCTGCCAAACGACAGGCAGCTCCTGGGGCAGAGCTGGCGGGTGGACGTGGCTGGGTCCAAGCTGAGAAGGTGCCGTGGGCCCAGCGGAGGTCCCGGGGGAGGCAGCAGAGGGGGAAGCACTGTGCTCGTGGAGGTGGCCTTCCCAGCACGCTGGGAAAGGGCTGTTGTTTCAGCAGCTGCCTCCACCGAGCCGCCCTCAAGCACAGCTTCAGCCTTGCACGAAAGAGTTCTGCAAGGCTTTGACAGACCAAACGCTTCTGCCTCTTCTAGACATACAGTTTTTAAGCTTTCTTCTTCCCTTATAAGGAAGGAGTGAAGCCCCGTGAGCATTTCTATCTCTAAAAAATTCCATTTTTAGCATCAGGAATTGGTCAATATTTGCTATTGTCCAGTGTCCCGCAAAATTAATAGCAGCATATCGGTATCATCAGGTGTGTTAGAAATGAACTGCAGCAGCTTCGGACCTCTCCGTCAGCTCCTGCAGGTACCTCACCTGGCATCCCCAGTAGCACCGAAATGTCTATGCAAGTTGCAACACATTCATTGTAAAGATAAATCACCCACCTTCTTCAGAAGATACCACGTACTTGACAAATGCAATTTACCACTGAAACAGGAACAGCCTCACAAAATAAGTAACCGCATCGATCCACGTAAAGTCATTTGAGGAATGTTGCTCAGAAATGTTTTGCTGCTGTTATGCTGCTCTAAAGAGCACTAACGAAAAAGGGATGTTCAGTACCAAATTCACTCCATTCCTCATTAAGTTACTATTTCCACAGGCACAGTATGGTGTAAACTAATATTCAGCAATGTTGGATGAAGGAGTCTCATGGAAAACTCTCTATAAGATTCCTTCATTTCTTTGTTCTGGGACTGTTACTGCTGCCCTCCGGAGCAAACCAGGGGTTGGGAGTAGCGATGGCATTGCTGTGTTGCCCAAGATTATTTTTTTTTTTAATGTCTCGGTTTTCAAATCTGCTTTTACTCCCTCCATTTTTCCTCTCTTCACTGCATTTTTTTACTATTCAATAGCAATAATCCTTCTGGCCTCATAGCAGTAGAACAGATAAAATTAAAGAGCAAGGAAAAATGTAAAGCTTTCCAGCCCACGGTGAGTGGATTTAGGCAGAAGGTCAGTATGGCAGAAAGCAGGCACTGGTATAAACCGTACTGCTGTAAGTTGCTCAGGCTTTGACGAAGAAGATGGTTTCTGTGTGAGGAAACAATTAGAAAATAGTATCTTGGTTGCATCTGCCAGACCCTCATACCTCTGCAGCTCAATTGTATACACAGCTTCACTCGTTTGCATTCTTATCACCACGGTGATTTATACTTTTTCATGACAGCGTTGCCTTGTAAAAGCTTTTCGGACTATAGGTGCAGAATACATTTATTTTAGGATGGTTTGACAAAAAGAAAAGCAGCTTAAAGTATTTGCAAAGATATGTTTGACTATCTGGCCTTTGCATTCCTTCCTTCTGGAATGAAGAATTTGCAGAAGAAATTGCCAGAATATGGACATAACAGGCTGTCAGCTAATGTGGAGAGGAGGATATGGAGGAGATAGGGAAGAGAAAAAGCACCCTTTGGCAAGATTCCACGTGTAAGAGGAGAAAATAAGAAGGCACGAATAAATATATACAGCAAAACAAAAAACCCATTCACAAATTTAAATTTGAAGAGCGAAATGTCTCATAGAAGCATAGAGACATAAGTAAAGACATTTAGATATTTGCTCTCCAAACCTAAGAGCAAAAATTACTTAAATATTTTATTCTTCCTCTATATTTTGCATGCAAGACTCACGTTGCATTGGTTTATGATGTGCAAAAATCTGTCCACTTCTACCAACTGCAACACAAGCTATTGTAAGAGGGAAGGAATTCAATCAAACAATCCAATAAAACAGTCCCCTGGAAGGAGGAGTCCAGATACAGCAGTGAAATCTGGTCAATGGTAGTAAAACAACTTGAACGATGGGTGTGGATACTGCCCAGGTCAGAATTTGCAAAGGAACATTTAGTTTGGTAGAGGTCATGACAAATTACAGTGAAGTGAGGGGTCATCCCTGCTAGACAACAGGGATTTGACCCACTAAGTGCTGTGACAGTTACTCTTTTATCCTGCTCTTTGCTGCAAGAAGGAAAACAAATTCCT
>NW_010105277.1:154208-156113 GCF_000699245.1 Pterocles gutturalis | reverse complement strand
TCCTGCTGGAGCCAATGGTTCCTTTCCCCCCGTGTGAGTAAGGCAGAACCTGACAGAGGGTTTGAGGACTTGTTGCCAGCCAAGAACCAGAAAAGACCCTTTTTTCCCCCCCAATCAAGAAATTCATCCTTTGTCGCAGTGCGGTTCTCTTATTTTTTCTCTTCATAGAGAGAAGTTATTAGTTTTTCCCTGATGCCAACACTGTATATAGAGCTGGATCTATAATTCATGAGAATGAAAACAGTGGCATTGGAACAAAAACCTGTCATAAATTAAGCGATTAGGCTTTTAATTGAGCAGCGATGGCAGTGTGGGGATGCGGAACATTTACTGCAATGCTAAATATAGGGATAATGCTAAAAGGTTTTCATCAATACATGTTAAGAACAAAATACCGACGGTACTTTAAGCTTAATTTTTTTCTTCTCTGTACGTTGTATTAATGGTGCCTCTCCTTTGGCTTTTTGTTCTGTGGGGTTTTTTTAACCCGATTTTTTTGGAGGGTTTTCTTTGCCCTTTGAAATCAAATCTATCACTCATTGGAGGACAGCTGCATTTTGAAACTGGGACCTTTCCCCTCTCCTCTTCTCTCCAGCAGCATCACTAAAAACAACCATTTCAAACAGAGGGTGGAAGGAAGGGGCTGGGGCTGTGTCACGGATGCTCCTGGAGATCCCTCATTTTATCAAAAAGTCGTTTTCATGAGAAAGTTTCTCCAAAAAGTTCCATGGCTCTAAGAGGTGGGAGAGGCAGAGCTGGTGCCAACAGTGCCAAGGGGGGACCGCTGCCTCCTACAAATTCCCATCTGTTGTGACCTAAATTCACTTTTTATATATTTACAGGCATCCCAGCACTCTCCCTCTCAAGTTCCTCGTCCCATTTTACCAAATACTGCCACTGCAAATATGGGTTATGTCTGATGACTTGATAGGAACCCCTAAAATTTGTTCCAACCTGATCAGGAAGAAAATATATCCTGCTGCCTTAAACCAGACTTGCAAAAGATTTTATGGCAATAAAAGGAATCAGGAAAAGATATTGTAAAATGAAATATAATAGAAAAATAAAGCTGCAGCTTCAGCTTGTGTAAATCACTTGGAGCCCTGCCTGAGGTTTTCTATTTGAAGCTAAAGACGATAGTTTTCTGTGGGAGTTGAAAAATACAAAAGTTCTCCTGGGATATTGTAAACATAATTCATGTTCGCTCAGGCAACCACTGACATCACTTCCGCCGCGCCGAGAGGCCAAGGCACTCAATGTGCCGGGGCTTTGTTAAAAATAGCAGCTTCATAAATCTGCTCATTCCTTTAATTAGGCAACCCTGATGACAGGATTAAGATTGAATGCTTTCATTTCAGATTGGTTAATGAAGTGCTTGCTAATATTTTTTTATGCCGTGCACAATGGGCTGCCCGCGGAAGGAATCCTATCTGCCGAGATGCGCGGTTATTAATTGCTGCAGGTACAGAAAAAACTTCCTTATCGAAAGGTTAAAAGGGAAGATTATGTAGACTTTTGATTATCTCCTATTGCGTTTGTAGATGACAAACACTTTGCAGACGGATGAGACTACGCAGCTCGGCTCATTTTTTTAATTAGTTATTTAATAGAGTAAACATTTGATCAAGATCAAAGAACATTTTTGTATTGTGGGTTTTTCTCTCCCCTGTCTAGCTTCTACTGAAATATCATTAATTGGAAAAAAAAAACCAAACCTCCAAACAAACTCCAAAAGAACAAAGTCATCCACAAATCAGTCCTGTTTTGCGAGTCAACCTCCCCGTTATGAAAGAGATGAATTTGGTGCATGGGGGGAAGAGTCTCACCAGCTGCAACCAAGTTTCCACCAACCCACGCTGCCAACTATGCTCAAACCACCCAGAGGGACCTTCAAGAAACTTAATT
>NW_010105277.1:85052-154177 GCF_000699245.1 Pterocles gutturalis | reverse complement strand
TTCCTGCTCAACTGGCATCCAGGGGATTGCAAGTGCCAGGCGATTTCTCCAACACATAGGAGATAGGGGTTACCTAACAGCTGAGCTGTCAACACTGTCCCGCATGAGATTGGTGGTTACTGGTGTGGCCAAATGGTTTACTAAGAATGGGCTTACATTCTATTCATTATACTCAGTTGAATGCTTTCCTGAATCCTGAGGATTATTTATCATTTGTGTGTTGATAGCATTCAAAAACTGCTCCGAAAACAGACGGTGCAGAAGGGGAGAAGCTGTGTTTTGCTCTGACGAGTTCACCGACCGGCGAAGGAAAAACTCGAGGTGCTTGTGGGAAATAACAACAGGCAAAGCCCGGCCAGGGAAAAGGAGGGAAAATCGTTTTTCCTGCTCCTGAGCAAATGCCTGCAGTGGCCAACTTCAGAACATCTGGTCTCCCAGGGTGTTTTCTCACATCATGCCAATACCTGACTGGAATAAACAACTTTATCTAGATCCTTGTTTCTTACCATCAGAGACCGATAAGAAAACTTATTCCTATCAGCGTGAGATTCAAGCAGAGGGAAGAAAGATTTATGCCTGGTTGAAACCAGCCTCCACCCTGCCTAATTGTTTAGTGCCGGGGAGAAACGCGGAGTTTAATCACGCGGGTTTGTATTTTCCAGGAGGCTGTAGATCACAGCATCGGCACTGCTCTCGCCGCCCACCCGGCAGCCAGCACACGGCTCCAGTTTGTTTTTACGTGGAAATGACAGCGCGCTTCCCCTCTGCAATTTACTGTAACGCTGATATTCTGTATTTCTACAGCTCCCCCTTCCTTCCCTGGGCTCTGCCTGCTTGGGAAACACAAATATACACAGCACTAAGCCCCCAGAGCACTCCAGAGGTGAGAATAATTTATATCCTGATGGGCCAACCAGAGCATGTGCCTGTCCTGATGGCATTTGGAGATGGTTCCAGCCCCATTTGTTGCCACCTGTTCAGCATTAGTCCCCATCCAGTCAATCAGATTCAGCTGGATCCAGTTCAGCCGTGAGACCCACGCTCACAGCCCCAGACTGGCTCTGCTCCTTCTCCAGGATCATTTCTCAGATCCGTTTTGGGCATCTTAACCGGGACCACTGAAACGGCTACTGGTGCTGGCATGAGGTGGACAAGGAGATAGGAAAGGATCAGCTAGGAGAGAAAGGAGAGGTTTAAAAAAGTGTTCGCCTGCAGAACTGGAAGCATCTCTGTAGGTGAAGCCACCATGGCACCTGTAGGATTAGAGCCCAGCTATTCCTGTTTCTATTCTTGTCTTCTAACCTTTGAATCGCCCTCAGTCCCGGCTACCTGCAAACTTCACATTTTATTTGCAAGCCCCCTGTACCCTCAGCTGTTTAAACAGATGTACTGCCTTGGATGGGGAAATATATTTGGAAAAATATCTATTTTCAGCACTTAGAAGAGAATTTGAGCTGTCAAAAGTCTCTTGTCACACATTCAAGCTTTATAAAAATTCTTTCCTGTAGGTGTGCAGGTTCTTTGTAAGAGTTGGGGAGCTGGGCTCAATTTTTACTTACAGTGGGCTCATCATTCAGCTTAGAGCATCTCCCACAACCACTTAAAAGAAAAACTCACATTTAATAACATTACCTTATTATTATTACCCTCTTGCATCCAATGCAAGCTGGAATATAATAAATTCATTTGAATTTTCCTATTTGAGAGAGCTTTATTATACCTTTTTGATCACTGAAACAAGATGAGAAGAATTTTTCCTTTCTACATATTTCTGCTGGTTTTGTGCTGAGGAGCTGTTGTTCCCATCCACCCCCCAGTGGGAGCACGTGTGGGGTCACACGCGTGCGGGCACACTCAGAGTTCGGTGTAAGGCATTTTTTGTGCACAGGAAACCTGGTTATTTCTCTATGTGCAGGCTCTGGAGCAAGTTCAGTAAAATGGATGACATTCCAGGTGGCAAACCAACTTCTTTGATATAAAACCAGCTTGATCTGAGGGTCCCAGCTTGAACAAAAGCTGACTCGAGCAGTTTAAAAGTTCAGGTGAAGTGCATTAGGGAGCTCTCAGTGAAGTTCAGCGTGACTGATGGTCTCTGCTACGGAGAAGCACAAGAACTGGAGTTTAAAAGGTTTCCCCATTGCAAGCTTTCTCCTTTTATCACTTCCAAGACAGAAGATGGGAGATGCCCTGCACTGTGGTTGGCTAAGGAACAATTTCATTAACCTTTCACACCTGTGAATGCCATGTCTTCATAAAAAGTGATAACATCCATTTGTAGGGCTGATTGCAGTGGGGAAACAGAGGAGAAAATAATCAGACAACTGTTTATTTTAAGCACCCCCATTACTTTGGCCAAATGTAGCAAAGGCACTCTGAGCAAGAAGTACCTACCACCACCTCTGCCTTATCTTTTGAGCATGTCTGAACAGGAGATTAATTTCTATGATGCCTCCATTTAACATGATAACAGAAAGAAAATAGCTACTCTAAGGGGATGTGGTATCTCAGTGTTTTGACATGTCTCTGTCTCTTTAGGCTCTCACACTATATCCATGTCTATGATATCTGGATGCCTTTTGACCTTCTAAAAGATGAAAAATCATTCTTTCCTCTGTTTTTTTTTTTTCCCTGAAATGTTAATTAAAACACCCTCTCAGTGCATGTCAAAAAATCACCTACTAAGCGAGGGCCAGTAGATACTAGTTGGCAGCATTCCTTACAAATGTTTTCCTAAAGAGCTGCTTTGGTTTCCACTTTCAGTGACTGTCTTGGTACAAACCTGTGTTTTCAGGAAGAAAAATCTTCTCCAACGCTTTGCAAGAATACAGATACACGTAGACATGGAGAGGTTCAAGACCACGTGCCCCCCTTAGTACTTCAATACTATTTAGCAGTACAACTCACAACAATTAAATCACAGTCCCATGACCTCAACATGATTCGAGAAACTCTTCCACAGCAAGTACAGGCACAAATCATGCCAGGACTCAAACAATGGCTTCTTTGGAAGGCTAGTCTTCGAAAGGATTATGTATGACTTCCCAGCCTCAGTCCAAGGGACTGTCAGAGCTCTGGATTTCTGCTTCCCCTCTTTGTTTCCAAACTCCTTTGTTGTAACTCCCACCCCACGCTCCGTACCCTGCACCCCTCTCCTCCCCTGACCCCTACGCTTCCCCACGATGAGGAGACTCAAGGTGTCCAGCTCTCATGGAGCTCCACAAAGCACCGAAACATCTCTGGGATCAAGGCAAATCAAAGAGGCATCCAGAGAACTTTTTTTTTCCTTGGATTTCTTTAGGCAAAGTGCTAAAGTTCACCCTCCTTTGCCCCCAGACAGTGACTCTAAGCATAACTGGAGGTTCAAAGGCTGCCACTGAAAGTTTTCCTTCTCTCTCACCTGCCATCCCTTCCCCCTCTGACTAATTTTGACTGCGTTAAGGCATTTTTCTCACAGCTCCAATCCCAGCATGTTTGCTGGCATGGTTTCAGCTATTTGGGAGCTGCCTGGAGGCGGTGGACACTGGGATTCTGCCTCACCTGCTGCTCAGTGGGGTTTGGAGCCGCGAGCAGGTCGCACACAACTGCAGCAAAGCCTCCGCACTCGCGTATGGAAGAGCACCAACGCGTGTGTGCACCTACGTGGTGAATGGGATGTTCATAAACTGCAACGTGCTGGACAGTTCACTCATGTTACAACTAGGAAAACATTCTAGAATGGGGTTTTAAATTGTTTTTCTTCAAAATGCCTTGATCAACAAAATATTTTCCATGAATCACACTAACCATATCTAGAGGACACAATGGGGTATTTGCAATAAGTATTTATTCTTTCTTTCTATCCATTTCTATTCTGCATCTAAACTAATCTCTTCATTCTCACTTGTTATGATACTTGGAAATAACAGATGGATAGTAAATAATTGGAATCTTCTATATATTCAGTAACACAAATTAAGTAAAGAAAATTCAGTACCCTTCTTCTGCAAGAGTACTGATCTCATTCTCTTTTCCCTTACAGGTGAGTCAGATCAAGAATGAATTATATACTGACTTTGATCAGGATGGGAGGGACAGAGTAAAACCCACCCTGTAAGCATGAAATGAATTCCCATTTAAATCCTCATGGATTCACCCTAGGAAATACCCTGAACTAAATGTAATTGTTATAACTAATTGTAAACTGATCATAAAGTCCCAAGGTGGTAGAGTATATTGAGATACACGTTCAGAGAAAGCTCATAACCAAAACGAACAATTTCAAATAAAAAAAAAAAAAAAAAAAGGAGAGACATGGCAAATAGGTACATCTCAAACCTCACTGCTCTTTGCAGTCTCCTATTGTGCAGTACTATGAACTTTCCACTTGATTATTTTTTTTTTTAATTCTGCAGCAAATATTAAGATAAACACTTGGATTGATCCCTGGAAATATTCCTTTCTAATGAAGTTTATCAGGCAGTAATTTCCAGAAGGCAATACCCCAGGGAACAATCCAGCAGTGTCCGTGAGCCGGTGCCCTGCTCGGCGTTGTACAGCTCTGAGCAGTTGGCGTGTTTGTTTTTTATCTTTCCTATTACAAGTCTTCACGGTGGTGCTTCCTATGAATCATACTCTAAATACTCTCTGTGCAGCCGTTTACACATAAAAGTTATGTGGCAAGGAAGAACCGATTGCTTACCACCCACTTACGCTATTTATAGCTAATGAAAACACAGGGCACCCATATTAATTAACATTGATTGAAGACGATGTTAAATGGTGCCATAATCTGCTGATAAGAGAAAGGAACTGGTTTGTTGACAAGTCACTTAACACAGATACTAAGATGATACCTTTATTTTCAGGTAATTAATTTCTCACAAGAAAAGGAAACTGTCTTATAACCTGAAATGATTTATTGACAGTTTTATATTAAAGCGTGTGTGAACGTACATGACTCTGTGACGTTTACAAGTTATCTTTGCAGAATTGGCAGGCACTAGCCAAAAAAAAATAGAAGGAATGAATGTGGAAATACTAGAAAAAAAATAAAACCATACAAGCTTTGAATGCTTCAAGACACTGGTAAAGGTTAATGGCTGATGGTCACTACGTTCGATGGCATGATATGAAATGTCACAGCCTCAGGAATTTCGAGAGCAGCTGTTGGTAACAGGGAAAGGACAACAAGGACAACTTCGTCATCGTACAGTTGTGTCACGTCCCTTCAGATAAACCAGTGAAACATCACACTAATAACACGTGGGAAGAAGCCTTTCAAACCTGCACTTGTTGTCCCAAAACTTTGTCCCACAGTGACTGGTGTTGGCTGCATGGAAGCAGATTCCAGTTGGGTTTATGCCTTTCAGGGTGTCCTTTGTCAAGCAAGAACAATTCTGATGGTCTGCAGCAGTCGGCTGGACCCTCAGCAATTCACATCTATTGCAGGACCCAGCCACACTCACTTGGGGTCAATGCAGAAAGAGGATCTCTCACCTCTTCCCAAGAAAGAGATGATAAAAATTATTTTGAGTGGGAGAAGGTGAGAAGAGAGCGTAAAAGGTATTTGTAATACAGCCTGGGAGGTAAAGCCTTCTGGAAACTCAGAGTGATCCAAAACTAGAACAAAAATAGAAGATGGGAGATCCTCGGCTCAGGTTTCACGGGGGAATCAGTCACAGCAACGGAGGAGCAAGAGGGATGGTGTGGACCAAGGCAGCGGGCGCTGCGGGATGGCAGATCTCTAGTTTCTGCAAAGCCAGCTCTGGTTTCATCGCAGTCCTAATGCCTTCATGGGAATGCTTAGCCTGGTGTGAACACTTTGGAAAGTCCCAGCTATATTTCCATTATGGCTTTTCTTTGACCCCAGCTTCTGTACACAAGTCTGTCTCACGAGCAGCCCGGGGAGCGGATGCTAAACTTGCAGGTTTGCAGGAAGGAGAGCGGGTGTACCCAGAATTGAAGGCGGCTCTTAAATGATAGTTAAATTGAAAATAAATTAAATTGTATGGCACGGTGTAAACACGGTCCTTGTGCTTTTTAGGGTGAGCAATCAGGGAAAGGAGTACGGCCAGGCACTGCCCAGTGGGGGACATCAAGTGAAAACTTAAATAGCGTATCCATCCATAAAACTGATAATGCAGATGACGATATGAATTATTTCTACATGCTGCAATGCCCATACACGAACAGAACAGCCTGCTGATAGGAGCACGTGTAAGAGGCTCCAGCCAAGGGCCATGCTCTGCACCGGTGATCCAATGTTCACCTTCTCCAACTCTAACTGCTGTGGCTCCTGGCAGATGTACATCTGCAGGAGAACTGTAACTGGAAAATGGATGAAATTGGGCAAGAAAAGAAGACAAAAGCCTGTTCCAGCAGAAGGTACACAGTCCTCGCGAGAGCTGGGCATTGCCTGTGCTGGCATACACGCTTTCCATGCACGGAGTTATCTTGCGAGCACCGTAACAAGTCAAGGCAACGTATAGCTAGCATATAGCTGAAGTTTCCAAATACCAGATGTCATACTACATCACTTTGTAATGTCGTCTCATGTTACGCAATGTTGCGAGCAGTAGGCTGTTATTTCAAAAGTTGCCAAGAGAAAAAACTCAGAATTTTTAGAGGTTTGTATTTTTGTTTTTATAATCATTATTTTTGCAACTGGATTGAGTTCCCTTTTTATTTACCTACAACATCACAGTCTTCTTCCCCTGAAAAGTGGATGGAAGTGCTTCCAAAACTGTGGGCATGAAAAGCAAGTCAAATTTTTATTGGGTACAAGGCATGTGATAAATAACAGCCTTGCTAAGTGGCTGATGGGCAGAGCAGCGCCAATATCCTTCACTCACAGAATTACATGTGCTTTCTGCTCACAGATCAGTTTGCTCTAGAATAGTTTTTCCACACACACACCATTTCATATCCCTGCACGGATAACAAACCTATTTCTGCAAGTTACCAGTCACAATTGCAAGGTCTTGTCCCACGGGTACAGTGCCTCAGGTTTACAGTTTTCCTCCAGTTGTAGCAAAATATCTGAGGTTTCTAACGAGCAAAATACAATATGAAAAAGCATGGAGTATCTCCCTCCTCTAGGAAAGGATTCAGGGAGCAGCTGAATCTCTACATCTGTGGGCTCCCCTGCGTTTCAGAGCATTGCAGCATTTGCTGGTGCCAGCTATTTCCAAGATATGAGTTCTAATGAATAATTCAAATTACTTCATCTGCCTGCTGAATGCACTATTTTAAATAAAATGATGCGTTCATAGTAATAGGGGGGGCAGAAACCTTGGTTTCCTTTCGCTTTTAAGGTCAAAGATTGAATCATGTGCTAACTGCTGTTGTAAGCTCTGCCTTTTGAACATGCCCAGAATTATGACCTTTCCATTGTAGTCTAAATACCGGGTTCAGTTATAGGATCATCTTTGTGCCCTGTATGTGATTTATAAAGTCACGTGTTGGTGAGTAGTAAAAGGGATTTACAGCAGATTGTAGGTCAACAGGGTTAGGGCACACTGGAAATACTGAAAACAGGAGTAAATTTAGCATAAATGAATGTACTAGGTATTGAGTGGGTGCCAAAGCATGTATGGGATTTAGGCCATTGTTTTCTATGGTCCTCAGCCAACGTACAATGGTCCCAGATTAGTGGATTTATGAGCAAATCATTAATAGGTCAACAGGGTTAGGGCACACTGGAAATACTGAAAACAGGAGTAAATTTAGCATAAATGAATGTACTAGGTATTGAGTGGGTGCCAAAGCATGTATGGGATTTAGGCCATTGTTTTCTATGGTCCTCAGCCAACATACAATGTACAATGGTCCCAGATTGGTGGATTTATGAGCGAATCATTAAGAAAATAGTAATCAAAGCTATTAAAGAGAAGAAAGAATCTGCTTGTCATTGCTCTGATAAACATTAAAATTAATCCAAACCTAGATCTCAAAGGGAGAGAGGAATCTTTCAATAGGTAAATTTATCCACTTCAGAGAGTTTCTGTAGAGCTATTTATATTTTGTCTTCAACGCACAAAAGTCCAAATCTCTCTCGCACTTCGACATACTTGGGCTGCACTTAGCATTTTAATCTCATCCTGCAAAATCAGCAGTTTATTTAAGTGTTTGCAATGCATAACCGCCCAGAACACATAGGGTCCGGCTCTGAAATGTTTGAGGAACAAGGAGATAGCTTAATTATGTGATTCCGATAAGAACCCAAAGGCAAGCGTTTGACTTATTCTTTATGTCACCCGATTCCCCTCCCTTGCCCCTTCTGATGAAACGGTTAACAAAGCAACAAAAACCTAGCCAAAAAGATAAAACGAAAACTTAACTAATGTGGCATCTCGTGTATTTTCTAAATTCCTCGCTGTCAGCAGTAAAAGAAGAAAAGCCTCCGAGGCACAGAAACCTCAGACCCCCGAATACCTGCGGGCGTGGGAGATAACAAGCCATGATGGCTTACAGTGACTTGCTCTCTGCCTCAGTTCTACTGAGAAAAAAAAAAAAATTACTTTCAGATTTCTATAGTAAAAAGTTTCCATTTTCTTCCTTTTTAGCCAGCTCTGCACAGGGACCAAAGGAAGGGGCTCATGCCGGTTTTCCACTCCCCCTTCCTCCTGCCCCATCCTTCATTTTAAGCCAGTGCGTAGCTGCTGCTGGGAGAGTTTTCTCACGTGTGCTATTTCAGGCTGCTGTGCCCATCCTTCTCATGCTTTCCTTGTTTTTAACATCCACCTTCCTGTCCTTCGCAACACTGCCCTTCCTCTCCCTCTTTCCTGGTTTTGTTTGATGACACTCATCTCTCCTGTCTTCCAGAGCCGCAGCGCTTTAACACTGCCTTTGCTGGTTATTCGCACCCTTCAGTAAGCACATGGAAATGAAGAAAATAAAACTGTTGATGGCACCTAAGGGCATTTCCATAACACTTGCTGCTCTATTGCCTCAAGCCTCTTAAGCTGCAGTGCTTTGTAAGCATAACTCTACAGGGTATGAGCGTGGCTTTTTCCCCCAGCCATGGAAAAACCAATAAAAATCCTTTAGAGTTCCAGCAGTATCTCCTATTTTGCTTTTGCAAACTGGAATAAGCTGCACTGGTACGAAACACTCTCACTCTGGTTCAAGTGAAGGGCAGTAGGTTATGCCTTGGACTACGCTGACATCATTTGAAGTGATGGAAATATAAGTCTAGTCTAGATTTTAGGGGTTTTTTTTCTGAAAATCCTATCCTGTATCTTTGCTCACATCTTTCAAAAACACTGAAGGATTTTACTCGAGTTTCTGAAAGAATAACTTAAACTGTAAAGAAAGTGCTACGAGGAGGATGTGAGCCAAGTATGGTAATGTCAGCCCCCAGCTCTGCCAAGCAAATTAATAACCCCCCCGGCTGTCAGCTGGAGGGTGGGAGTAGGTGGTAGGTGGTGCTGCTTCCCCAGCAAAAGCCATCCAAGCAGAGACAATGCAAACTGCCTTTTTTTTTTTTCTTCTGCTTTTACAATAGGACTCCAGAGTTGCTTTACATCCTTTAAATAACCCAAACTGGCAAAACCTCTGCTCAGCCAGAGCAGCACAGGAAATAAACACCTTTGGATACAGCTTTAAATACGTGTAGCATCAGCATCCACCTCGCAATGCACATCAAGGAGTAAATGGCAGGTGAGGAGTGATGCAGGCAAACCCAGGAATGTGTCGGGCTGCGCATACACGGGACCTGCCTCCGCACGGGCTCCTGAGGGCACTCAGGAATGCTGTTTTGCAGGGAAAAATGTATCTTGCCTTTTGCACATATCAGAGCAAGGTCACACACACAGTTGTATGAATTTGCCCGTGAAGACACAATGCCAACAGCTCCATTTTTACAGAAAGAAATGAAAACTGCATCTATGAGATGCTCCAAGTGAATGAGTTGACGTTAGGCAGACTGTCCTGTCTGCAGGCTAGACAAACAGGATATTTGGGATGCATCAGTGCTTGGGATAACCTGTTATAATTCACTCTAGATGAATATATGCCAGTGTCAAAAAGCATCAGGCAGCTATCGAGATGCTGGATGTGATGAACCTGGACTCACTCAGTGTCAGGTGGCTGAAAGCACTTTGAGATTTCTTTCCAGGAAGCTGCTGAACCCACTATTTGCAATATGCTTTTACAGACTTCATCAAGAGCAGCAGGGGAAGGGGGAGCAGGAGGTTTCTGGCCCGTTCTGTGTGTTTTTCCCCTGGCAGCTCTGGGGGGGTACCCTTCGGAAACACACAGGAAAAGCCGGGAAAACCTTCCTGGAGGTTTGCAGCTGTTAAACCCTGTAAACAGCAGAAGCCAGCACAGCACCAGAGCAGGCTGAAAAGTAAATACAGGAAGCTGCCTAAAAACTGAAACAACAACAACAACATCCCCTCCCCCAAGTAAGAAAATAATAATGGATTTAATTTATATTTTTTTTTTTTTAATCCTTGCAACTTGAATAGAGTCAAGTTAGAAACAACACCCGCAAGGAACACAAAGCCCAGCTCTGTGCTAGCAGGCTTGCTAAATCGTTTCTAAACAAGCAAGGGCTATAGAAAAGGAAGGAACAATAGAGCAGAGGTAGGTGTTTGTTTTAAGCCCCAGAAGCTCCCGCGATGGTGGGGTGGTGGAGGAGCAGGAGCTTGCGCTGGGATGGCGGGTGATTTCCCCTTTGTCTATTCAAGGTAAGCTGCAACAATAACTTCCTGCTCGCTCTCCTGTGAAAATACCCTCTGTTTGCGGGTATGAAAATAGCTCCGTGTCCCACAGTGCTGCAGCCTCCGGAACACTTCATCCCTGGGCACGGAACGACTTGCAAACAGAGGGGAACCTCTGGGGCACAGCTCATAAATCAGCTTTCAAATGCCAGGTGCCCCCAAGCTGTATCTATCCAGCCCTTTAGAGCACGAAGAACTGAAAAGTCATAGGCCAACGTCTAAAGGATATCTGACAACTGAAGAGAAAAGGCAAGGAATTATTAACTGAGGACAGACAGTTTGGAGAAGCAGGGTTATTTGTGAATTAATCTCAGCTGAGTGAGTCAGGTGGGATCATCCTGCTACAAATTCGTTTTTGGAAATTCATCTTTAGGATCTCAGCTCCCTTCCTCTAGAGCTCTGTGGGACTTCAAGATGATGATTTTTTTTTTTAATCAATTCAGTATCATCAAAACAAATAATATCACCTTTAAACTAAGATTTAATGTACTCTAGAGTATGTGAGAAAAACTGGTGGAATAATTCCTCAGATTTCATAAAGAAATTTTAAATGTTGATGCAAAAAACTGTCAGGAAAATACCAAAGAGTACAGCAACAAAACTTGTTTGGAATTCATCTCTATTCTAGGCATTTTTTCATGTCCAAAAAAATTTTCAGGTTCTGTTTCAATATTACAAAAAGTAATTCTCCCCATTAAAAAAAAAACAACACTAATGCATAACTAAATCTTCATTTTGGGTCAAATGGTCTGTTTCTACTCCACAACAAATAATCTCTGATCTTTCTGTGTTGCTGGAAACTGAAACGAAATGAGGTTTGCATGACGCAAGGTGAAGAGTTTTTCCTTGTTCTTTCCTTTTCCCAGACCTACCAGGCAAACAAAACACAAAGATATTTGTACACCTCTTCTAAGGATGCCTGTTGGGATTTTCAGGAGCACCTAAGCATCTGTCTGCATCCTTAAGCATTTAAACAGTCTTAAATATAGCCCTAACAATGCTGTGAGGCTTTCTCTAAACCAACGTGCTTCTTGACCTGGGATATTGTCAGCTAATCCAGCTGAGAAAGAATTGAGGTTTCCCAGCTCTTGTCTGACACCATTTCCAAAAGGCCAGTCTTCACCTAAACAAATCATGTATATGTTCAGAGCCCCCTCAAAAACGTTCCCCAGGATGACTTTCTGCAGGGAAATGACAGTTTGGCAGTTGCAGGAATCGGGTCTTTGTTGACATGGTTTATGAGTCATGACTGTCACGTGCCATGATCGCGAGCGGTGCCCATCTCCTCGGGAAAGCATCATCCAGGCACAACATCCCCAGTGCACGCTGCATCACGCGTCTGACCTCCCCAGTGGGTCTGCACAGCCCGTGGAAAGAAAATGATGAGCATCCACCAGCAGCTAAACCCAGTGCTATTATTTGCTCAACACTCTTCACATTCAACTAGAGATATCAGCCAGCTAAGAGACATGAAAGATTAGCTCAGCCACAATTATCTTTTCCTTTGAGGATACTTTTCCACCTGCTTCCTAATGCCCTGTTTTTTTTTTTCTATTGCCATACTCACATTGGGGTCATGTTCTTAAAACGGTTAATGAAAATCTTTTGTCCTTCCTCAACCTCTATTTTAGGAACCTCTATTTTTCCTCTTTCCTGGGTCATTCTTAATAGCATCACCAGACACAGAAGGATCTGCTAAGCCTGTGAGCAGACAGGGCTGCGAGTCACAGAGGAAGGGGCACTTCAAGGTGAACTAATGAAGAATCCTGCAAAGAAGGAGACGTATGTAAGCCACGACATCGCTGTGAGCCAGATCCTTACGTGGTACAAGCCCGGCTGTCACACTGGGGCAGCATGGACACCCTCCTGCCAGAGTTATCATGATGTTTCAGTGCACTGGACACGTTGCATTCACAATACAGTAGGTGCTGGGAGAGAAAAAATGTTTTTTTTTCTTTTAAACTGGTTATTTTTTTTTTTAAATGAAAAAACCCTCTACTCTAAGCAAGCCTCAGATTGCAGACTAAACTTTGCCCAGTGCACAACATGCAGACAGTTCCTTCAGTGTGTAAGTACCTTCTACCTAATCCTCGATCTTGTCAATATGTATTTACCCTTAATAACTTGGATCTGGGTCATCACTTTGTCTTCCCTTTGTTTCAGTGTGTCCTAAGCTGCGGCTCTATTTCTGTCCAAGCTCAATGCTTGGTATTCCCCCTAAGACCTGGGCAGTTTCCAGCTTCTGTCTCACAAAATAAACCAAGCTATAAACAAAGACTCTTTCCAGCCAGGCACTGTATTGTGGGCACAAAGGCTTGCCGGTATCTGAAATTTCCCACCTTTAAAAGTATGTCAAAGTTATTTTCACAGCTTCTGCCCTGTGTCATTTCTCCAAAACATCTCAAGTCATTTTCCTTTAGGAGAAAGGGAGAAAAAAACCTCCCCACACACACACAAAAAAAAAAAGCCCAACCCTATAATGCATGTGTCAACAGGTGAGGTCTAAAAATTTCATTTGGAAAAATAAAAGTAAAGGGGGGGGGGGGAAGCAGTAACAGCTGCACATGTGTTTGGAGGAAATCAGAGGGGCACTTTCCATCTGGCATGTGCTCCACAGGCAACAGAGCTTTTATAAGACTTGGAACTCAAAGACCACTTATATTTTGGGGAACAGGCTATTCTCGTGCTGCTCATTTTAAGCAGCACAGCAACAGCTCCCGTTCAAAATACCCCACCATCCTGCCCTGGGAGAGTTCATGCCATAGCTTAAAAAAAAAAAGAAAAAAGAAAAGCCCAGCTCAGAGTGGGAAGATGGACACGGCCAAGGTGAGGATGTCTTGGTTTTGTTTCAGCCAGAGCCTGCTGTGAAATGCTGGACTTGACCCTTCTGTCTCTGAGCTTATTTTCCCCACTGATTTAGGATCTGACATAAGGAAGGATTCTCTGCTCTCAACCACTTCAAGCACTGCAGAAGGAACCTACAAAAATGAATGCACATGATGTAGATAAATGCTTCCCTTCACCTCAGCTGCACCCAATCCTGCAGCACTTGGTCCACGAGCACAGAAGATGCCTGCACCAAAGAACAAGCAGGCTTTGGCTTCTCTTATATTACCAGGTTTGCCCAGGAAACATTTTTCCTCAGCCACGGAGCTTTCACAGACTTGGACAAAGCAGCTTGTGTGAGATAAAAGGAAGTTAAGACTTCAGAAGAGGAGGATACCTGTGATACCTGAGAGGGCAGGGAGCAAAGTGGGGAGTGAGGAACAGCCTGAGAGTTGAGGTAATCACTTGAAAGATGGGATAATCCATAGGCTGTCCCTCTACCATGCATTGGCATCCCATGGAAGGACCACAACAGACTGTGGGCTTGTCCTCTTGCTGGTTTTAAGGAGAAATTCCATCCTGGAAATGATGTTTTCCCAAAACTAGTATGTTGCTACAGAAAAGCAGAATTCTTGTAACAAACCTTACCTGAAAAAACCTGGGGGAGGGGGGGGTCACATATCCCCAGAAAACCCTAATATTAGATACCGGTATTCCAGCAAGCCCAGGCTGTCCTAGCCCCAGCTGTGCTAAGCCCTGGACAATAAAGAACCAAACGCAGAGCTCCTGCTCCAAGGAGTTGACACTCTGTCTAAACAAGAGATTGACAGTTGCAAAAGCACAAGGGAGCATTTCTCACTTTGAGCTGTCAGACCTGATTTGACTCGTCAGCTCTCCCTTCCCCTGGATTTTGTTCAATAGCGCTCATATTGAAACCCGACATCACCAGCTGGCTCGCTGGGGGCTGACCACGGCCGGAGAGGGTCCTGGTTTCGGTGGTGTGTCATCAGACCACAGAGCAAATCCCATCTCCTCACTCAAGCCCTAACCCAGTAGGACACTGAAATGTATTTTTAACTTGAGCAAATCCACGAAGCCAAAGGCATTGCGCTTGTCTGGCTGTGTTACAACCTCTGCAGCGCACTTTGGGGGGACCCAGTGCATCATCGTGGCTTGAGCTTTTCACGGGCCATAAACTTTGGTGGATGTCCAGCTGAAGGTCGTAAACATCTTCATTCTTCTGGGGTCTCTGTGGAGATGTGTAACCACCTATATTAGTGCCAAAGCAGACTGCTTTTTCTCACGATAAATTTTGGGCAAGCAATTCAAATTTTAAGGGTTTTTTGTTTGTTTGTTTAAAAACTGAAATGCAGTGACATTTCAACTTGATTGTATTATCAATTCAGGTTGACATGTCAGCAATCCTTTTGTGTAAATCAGAGCTGAGCAGCACTGCTTATCCTGCTCGGTGCCTCTTCTCCCATTCCCACATTATTTTTTAGACTTGATCTTTCCTCTAAAGCAAAGATGCCTTATGCAGCTGGGACGTCTCGAGTTAATCGTGCAGAGGTGGCTGCCAGCCTACAGACAACTCAACGTAACACAGGGAAAGCTAATAGCATGCTGCTCGGTAGTAGGAGCAGAGAAAGAAATCAGAGGGGTCAAGAGAGGCTCTGTAGGAGAGAAATAAAAGCTCTGGCAAGATTGCCTATTTTAAAAACAAGCAACGAAGTTGTTTCTCAGTGTCCAAGCTGGAAACAAGCGGCTCAGCCGTAACGCAAAGCTAACCCAGCAGTTCATTCCAGCAGGCACAGAGCCTCCAGGACTTCACTCTTCTTATGCCAAACAGGAAGATAGCAGCTAATCAACCCCCTAACAGAGCGTTTCTCACTCAGTCCTGTGGATCCTTTACTGTTCCCCAAATGCGCGAGTGTACGCCACAGCGTTATGCGGTAAGCAGCGTGATATTTAATTTGCTTTAATTCAACTGCCCCAACAAGGGAGAAGCTACAAAGGGAATCAGTCAAACCAGTTGCTTCACCCCACTGGGAAGGAGCCACATGTACTGGGACCGGTTGCATTTACCACTGTACATGTGGATGCACATACAGGGTGGCTCCGAGGTCCAGCTGGGTCATTACCCTGTTTTTGAAGAAAAAGTGTAAGAGAAAAGCAAGCCTACAGCCATACCCTGAGCATGACCCTTCCCAGCTTCCCCCAGCCTGCAGCTGGAGCATGCAAATATTCCTATCCAAACTCCAACCAGCTTACCTGAATAAGGACAAAGAGGAAAAAAGGACAACTTTATGGAAACCAGTGGCTCCAAAGTGCTCCACTCTGCTTAGTTCCAGTGCCAAGAGCTAGAGTACAAGGCAACTGATGCTGGGAAGATATCACCCTTAAAATAAAGGTGGCCAGAAGTTTGTTTTAATTGTCACACCCACAGCTGAGGCTGGGGAATCATTCTGGGTTTTTTTGGCTCCTTCCAACCTTCTTAGCTTCTATAGCCAGCAAAGGCAGATTCAGAGAGGTATGGGGAGACTGTGCTAACAGATACAGCTTTCGAGAGATGGATGTCATTAGTATTTTTCAAACTGAGCCCTGAACCTCTCAATGGTGGGATATTTGCTGGTTAAAGTGCCCCTCTGGGAACCAACCCCCAGCCAGAGAAGAGGGTTGCATCTTGGAGGAGGTTTGGTGGCTGTTGGTCTAGGTGCTGCTTTCTCCATCAGTTATTCAGAGACACAAAAATAGATGTAAAAATTGGGCAGAGAGAGGACACCTTTTCTGACCTGCTGAATTTCCTAGCAAGCTCCAGAAGCAGTTACAAATGGGGCAGGTGGGAATTATGCTGTGTTGGAGTCAGTTTTTGTCTCACACTGATTTTCAAATCCCCAGGTGGGAGCAACAACCGTACCTGTGGGGTCTGAACAGACAAGTGCACCAACATACGCGAGGGGTTATTGTGCGCGTGTTGTAAATGCAGGCGTGTGTCTCAGTGGCATTATTCCTGCAAACAATTTCCCAGTGTTTTTCTTTTCACGCTTTTAAATGTAAATGTTGAAAGGTCAGAGAACGCTAATAAAATATGAATGATGATCATTCCTCACTCCCTGGTTTCAAGAATGGCCCAAGTCACAAGTAACATAAAACCACAGATTTGTCCCAGGAGTAATAGTAGAAACTTCATTACTTGAATCATTTGTAATCAGACAAGACAAAGCAGAGAAGATTGTACTCTAGGGTACAATCCTGAATCACTTCCCTCCCACCCCGAGAACTTTTCCCCAGCTCTTGGCGTGTGGCTTTACTGACAGATTACTTGCCAAGACAGGTCCTTTGCTCTCCTGAACATACCATTACTAACGAACAAACTTCCAAATCTCTGAAAGCTTCCAAAATACTGCATCTACTTCTGAGTATTTTTTTTATTTTCAAAACTACTGTACTAAATACTATTCATGTCTTTAATCTCTGAAATTTATTAGCAGGATGTGCTATCCTGATTTTCTTGCTAGTGAGCCCACAGAAGTCAATTGGCAGCGCAGGTAGAAAAGTAAGAAAGATCTGATTTGTGAAATAAATTGTTTAAAGTTGTCGTAGCAGTTAATACTCAAAATCTCAACTAATGACCACAAAGAGCTTCTGTTTTCCCAAGGAGCTCATGCCTGAATGACATGGCAAGCAGTAAGCAGCATTCCGATTCCTAACTCCTGTGTTTTAGCATGGCTGAAATAAACTCCACAAAGACAGATTTTCCTGATATCTCTTTGACAGCTTCCCTGTCATTGCAGAAGTGAATCCTGCAGTCTTCGTTGCATGAACTGTGCTGACAACAAAAATCCAGTGTAGCACGAGGATAAACATGTCTGAGGAGCGCGAGTCCAAGAGCTCAAAAAATGCAAAATCCAGATCGGCTCCAAAGGCAGAGATCCCACCGAGTCCCAGCACTGGTCACCCTCTCCATGCTGGTTTTGCACTGGATTAGGAGCTGCTTCTCTAAAGACAAGAGCCCTTCCTCTTTGGAAGACAGCAGTGAGCTTTAATCTGACCTATAGTGGTCCTGGCACCTTCCGTTTAGAAGACCCATAAAATATGACTAAAGAAGCTCAAGTCTGGGGAGATAAATACAAATCCCAGCGAAGCCATAAACCGGACTGGCCCTTCTGTGACAGCTCTCCAAGCACTGCAACCCCTTAATCCATAGCTGGAAGTCAACATGCATTTCAGCTCAAGTCATGCTAAGCACAGTCATAATTCTGCACACGCAAATGTAATATTTAAAAAAGGGCTTGTATCAGATACCCAGAATAAGTGACCAGGCTCCCTCTGCTACCTACGTGTACTTTAAGCTACACCCAAACTTTTTCTGGTTTGCTTCTGGTGGGGTGCTGCTCAGCAGGTGTTCCCCGCAGCCTTGGCCAGCTCCGGCCATGCCATTCAAACCGCTTTGAAATCAGTCTTTGTTCAGTTTGTAGGAATGCGTTAATACAATAAAGCCTTAACAATTAGGAAAAGCATCGAGTCCCCATGAATCACTTTTCACACTGTTTTTGCATCCTCTGCGTATGTTTGCCTTTCTTCCCAAGGCTATTCCCAAGCTATCGCTTTCCCCTGGAGCCCTATTAGCCTCTATTCTTTGTATTTACTAACAGGAAGCATCACACTTCTGTCCTCCCCAGCTTCACTCACAGGCCCTCTTAATTATTAGTATATTTTTCCTTTTTTTTAAAAAAAAAAACTTATTTGGCAAAAATCTATGTTCCTTTATTCTTCCTGGCTAGCAGGTTATTTCTTTCTTCCTCAAGGTGCAATCCGGTTTCCTTTTGTTGTTAAATTTCCTAATCCTGATACTTTCCTGGATATTGTGGGAAAGAGCCCTGGTTGACAACCAACTTCTTCTCATTTCCATCCTGATTAGCAAGCAAATAATAAGTGGAAACATAATTTACGGTTTGATTTAAGCCACCTCATTCACATTTGGAAGGAAATCTAGGATGACTAAATCTTGAAAGGGAAGGCAGGATAAGCAGTATTAAGAAACTGTCAGGCATTGGAATTGCATGAAATGTTCCTGTTTTATTGTCAGAGACTTTCTTTTAGTCTCTTACAGTAACACAATACTAGAGAACTCTTTAAATACATAAAACTCAGAAAAATAAGATAGAAAATCTGACTGGGAAAAGAAAGTTAGGGGATGGGCATCCTCTGTTCCACTGTCTTTCAAGCTGACCAGTATATCCCTTCATTAATTTCTTGGCACTGTTCCTCTGTTGACAGCTATCCTTTTTTTTGAGGCATTGCTTTACATTTGTATTCTAAGCTCTTTTGGCTGATTAAAGAAACTAAAAAAAACCCAAACCCAACCAAACAAAACCCCCAAACACCTATATGTATATACGTACACAGCGTTACTCAAATTCTTAAGACACTTTTCCTGTCTGCTGGATGTTCAGAGCCTGCACTCTCCCTTTCAAGAGCAGCTCGAGGTGTTTGGCAGATTCTGCAGAGAATCTCCTTCGCCCCCTCAAATTTCCCAGCCTTTGTTGGGTGCGTTCCAGCACAGGTATCGATATCCAGCCTCAGGGATGCTCTCCCACCTCACCTCTTCTTCCCCCACTTTACTCCCCAAGATGAGCTTTTCCATTTCTTTCCCTTTAGGCTTTAAAAATCAATCAGTCAAAGCCACCTCAGTCTTTAGATAATCTTCATAGAAGCTGACGATCAGCCAAATCTCATTAACATTATTTAGCATTGCTTTTAAAAGGTGATCCCCCCCACCATGAAATGTTAAAGCAAGAAATCTCTCCTTCCTGATCCACCCGAATCAAAACAGATTGACAGAAAAGGACCACTGTTTCCCAGCCCTTAAACGGTAACTTGGCAGCTTGTGTTTGTGTCTCAGCCATATAACCTGGAGAGGTCAGGACTGGATTCGATCGCTGGTGTAACTGCCAGCCAGGATTCAGAAACAAGTTTGAAAGAAATTCTGTAACTGCAATATCAATCACTATTACCATGTCATCCTGTACTTTTTCTAGCTGCGGCCAACCTATCCTTGCATCTCTGAAAGTATTGAGCAGATCCACTAATAGCATTTATCCAATTTAGTCTGAAATATGTGTTGTTGAATTTTTCTGTCTGCAGGTGACTATTGCATTAGATAAGACACCCTGTTACACTGTCACATGCCCTGTGTGCAGACTGAACGGTGCCTCTCCCTGACCTGCTCTCACCCTGGGCTGCACCTTGAGGTTGAGTTGTCTTGGAGCACCAAGGACCAGCCAGCCATAACCTCTCCATCGTAGATGACAGCAGGAAAGTTCCCTTGCCCCCTCTCTGATCCCGAACAACATTTTTTGTGCCTTAACTTCTGAGGTTCAGCCATATAAACTCTTATCTTTGCAAAATCAAAGTTCCTGGATGCCTCAAAAAACCTCAATAAATGCACAAAAATAGGGGGGGGGGGGGGGGACCCACCACCTCTGACATATAAATTTTCTTGGTTAGTGCCATTAGCTAAGCCAAAGGACAGAATGTGTCAGAGGACAGATCACAAGGAAGGAATGTTCAAAGGAAAGCTTGGAGAAGGGAAAAATGCGAACCCTGCAGAAATTGCATGCGTGCCCCAGCAAGCAAAGCTGTGCAAAGGTCTGTGGTGTAAATTGGGAACCTGTCTTGGACACATTCAAGGTTCTCCAAAGTCTCTTTAATTAATCATAGCCTCAGCTAAGCCTAATTCAAGAGATGCTTTTAAACTGACTACAACTGGAAGCCTTAATTACTTTTCTAATTAAAAGTAGGATGGAATAGTCTTTGTTTTGCTTGACGTGTTCCAAAGGAATTTCAATTTTGAAGTAAAACACAGATAATGACATTTTGTATGTTTTTCCTGTCTCAAAAAGGAGAGGAGAAGAAAAAGGAAAACAAACCTCAAAAAATATCTTGGAAACATTTTGAATTCTTCAACATTTAACAGAGTCAAACTCACAAAAATAATTTGAAACCCACTTTGACCAGACTTCAGATCAGAACAAAAAGCTCTAACACTACAAAGCAGGGAAAAAAAATGCAGGTAAGGGGGATATGGCTTTATAGCAGCATTTCAGATCCTAACATCAGGCACGTAAAAACACTTCATGTAGAAGAGCATATTTGAGAAGTTTTCCATAGAGCATCAGCTGCCCTGCAACCTTTGAATTGTGAGCATTTTCCAGCCATCCCTCTAACCAACCACTGTGTGCACATATATATGTATATGCACAGACATTTCCGTACCTTCAGACTGTGGAGTACGTATAGTTCAACGCTGCTCTGATAAAATGTTTTATTAGCACTCTCATCCTGATCACCTATTGCTGCTGAGGACATAGTGGCTTGTTAAAGAGCCTGCGTGCTTTTTGCAAAAAACTCATTTGTGCTAATTCAAGGAGACCAATGTGCTCACGAGCAAGATTTGAGGACCTTCAAGATGCTTTACACCTCTGTGGGAAATGAGCAGATGCAATGCACAGGAGGCCAAGAGGGGAAAGCTACAAGGGATAGTAGGGTTTGAACCTGGAGCCTACACCCTTTGGGCTGTTTGCTTGATTTTGTGTTTTGCAATAATCAATCCCAACAGCATCACTCTGGGGTTTAGCTTCACTACAGACCAGCACACTGGCCTCACCAACATCTCTCCTGATTTGTGCCCACACATCTCAGAGCAGAGCTACGCAACGCAGCAGAGCCCTGCGATGGATGGGCTCAATGGAACTACACCGCGTCCCATCAGAGAGCCTGGACCCTGAGCAGACAGATAGGAAGAACAGCAACAGGTTAAGTGTCAGATCCATAAAGAGAAATGACGAGCATGGTGGCAGGCGGAGGACTGGCATTGCCTGGGTGGAGGTGTGAACAGATGAGCTCTGTTTATCCAGGTAGGGACAGACCAATTTGACAGAATGAAATAACAAAATAGTCCATTTGCTGTGCCTCAGCAACTAGAAATGAGCTCTTTCTCCCCCCTGTTTGCAGGCTACATAGGTGTTTGTGAAAGATACAGGTATTTAAATTAATGGCTATTTTTTTACTCATAATTTAAAAAGTTATCACCAAGTACTGGGCACATACAAGCAATATATCTCCTTGAAATCTTGCAGGAAGTTTTTGTTCTGATCCTGGGCTCTTCTGATCATTTTATACCAGAGAAATTTATCACAACCCAACCTGAGGTTGCACGTAACGCCTTTAGGAAATTTCACCCTTTTCCACCAGTAATCTCCAATGGAACTGGCTGGAGAACAAGCTGGCATCGTTTCTCAAGGGCAATAAAAAGGAAAACTGAAAAATTTTTCATTAAGCAAGTGCTGAATGAATCATCTTAGGAGAGATCTTGGGATCTTTGGCAGACAGAGCAATGGAGTTCTTAACTGCGTTCATGGCGCCTCTGCACTTCACAGATGGGACATCAGCAGAGACAGTGCCTTGGCTGTGGACAGAGACATGAAATCAGACTGGTTTCACCATTAAGTTTTTTGCACCACTTTTGACGTAAAACTCAGCCTGGAACTCCTGCCAGCCTTGCATGCACGCTCACTGCACAGCTTTGACTTCACTCTACAAGTAGCTTTGTTGGGGCAAAGCCAAATTTTAAACCTAAATAAAAAGAAAAAAAAAATGTCAGAAAACTTCTTAAATGTCTTAAATTATGCATTAAGTATCTTGCATACTTCTCTGGGTAGCTGCACTCTGCTTTTAAATACTAATCCCAGAGCTGAAAGGTAAACTAAGGGACCACTCGTCCCACTGATTTGTACCTCTACTAAGATGATTTACTATTTATTTGGGTGGTCATCACTTACAGTAGCTATTTACATACTTGCATTACTTTTAGTAGCTACATCCTCTGTCCAGTCTGCCATTACAATAAATTTGTTAAAATTAAATACAAGAAATTTGTTAAATTTGACATCAGAAAGCTGATGTACCACTGTGGCCTTTGGGAAACTGCTACATGAATCCTGAAAATTACATTTTTAGACCACATTTTGCCTCCTAGGAGAAAAAGACTGTATTCTGGGGAAATGTCTCTCTCCCAATATTCAACATCTAGAGAAACAACCGTGCCCCCAACTTAGGCACCTCTAATAGCAGTCTAAACCAGAGCAGGATGAATCCATCCCTTAATATTAAGTGAGCACATGGAGCCTTGCTTTTCCTTTTTAAGACTGGGATTTACATAGAACCTAAAATAATTAGATCCCCCAAACCATCTAACCCTTAGGGTCTCTTTCGAAAATTCTAAGCTAATTTCAGCTCCTGGTAAGTGTCCAAATGTTTGGATCCCTATGGAAACCTTGCTCTGGAGTATCTGAACCCTAAGGTAGCGGTATTTGTATTCCCACTCCCCATGTATTTCCATTGGTATCATTAATACATGGCAAGAATGCAAGTACTAGGAAAATATGTCCACAGTCCCTGGCCAATTCTTCCAAGATGGTGCTGTTGTAGGAAAAAGGATTATGTGAGTTAAAAGTGCACAGGGCTCAGCAGTCATTAAGAGCTACAACTGCTCCTAGCAAAAATACTTCTTGCAGCTGCACTTTGGAGAAATGTTTCGCGTGTTTTCGGTTGTTTGGTTTCTTGTGTAGATGTCACTATTCCTCGGCAGGCAGCTCTCTCCACCTGCCATTCGGCAGGCACGACCCAAGGTGGGTGGATTTTGTTTAAACGATGAGATCTGTCAGCCTTTGGAGGACACACAAAAGGGAGACACTGAGTTTGTAATATCAAAAAGGGACAGACATCATTTACTCCGCTTTAAACTGCGCTTCTCCTGGTAGCCGTGCTGCCAATGTTCAGATACATGGGATGTTCCTGGGACTTCCCAGGCTCCGATGGGACAGCTTCCTGCTGTATGTCCACCTAGTTCTACACAAGTCCTTGCTCTTTAATCCCAGACCTCACTAGGACTGCAAGGAAAGGTAACCTGCTCGTAGCAGCACTGTTCAAACCCCAGCCTTCACTGCAATCTGTCGGGTACAACCCAGAGCCTCACGTAAAATATAACGATGCTGCTTCACCATAGCAACTGGATGTGCAGCTGCAGGGTCTGACTTGGGATGAGCTTTCTCTGCCTAAACTCTACTCTTCCTTCCTGTGAGGGCAGGGGAAAGGCACCCTCCTAAAAACTCAATCTTTCACCATCACTTAGAAATGCATCTGGTTTAAAATTCACCTCTCATGAGTTATCCAGAAACAACATTGGTGAGCTTCATCACCATGGACTGACATTCAATGGCCTTTACAAACCCAAACACAAAAAGAAATTATTATAAGGGCATTTTAATCTATTTTAAATAGATTCTTTGCATTTAATTCAAGGTCAAACTTTTGGTCATGACCTCCTTATCATGTTTTACCTTAATCTTGAATCTATAATACCTTGTCTCACTCTGAAGAAGTAGGGAGAGTCCATCCCTTTTCTCAGTCATTAGTTTTGATAATTAAATGCCAATTCCTTACTCAAAACACCCGTCTTCCTGGCCGTATCCCCCCTGTGCTATGAGGTACAGTACAGAGGACCCCAAAACTCCCAGTTTGAACCAGTAGCAGCAGAAAGTGACCTGGAGCACAGCAGAACAAGGTCTGATCCAACAGCAGTGGTCTGATCCCCAAAGGTAGGTCTGATTTTACAGCTTTCCACTTTGCCTAGCTTTAATAAAGGCTGAGCATTTGTTCATCTCCAAGCAGAAATGTTCCATAAAAACCAGTTTTATCCCACTCCAGGACAGCAGCTGCTTTTTTACTGGTGGTTGAGGTCATGGTGTCTCCAAACCTCCTGCTAATCTTTCTGGCTGTAAGTCAGGCCATTGTTGCTAGGCTCTGCAATAGGCTCAGCCTATTACTTTCACCACCCACACACCCAATATTTTCCTAGCAGTATCCTTTTCTAAGCAAACGCTAATCTGCAACACCTTTGCATGCAGTGGAGATAAAAAAAAAAAAAAGAAAATCAATAGCCTTAAGCCTCTGTATAGAGCTTCTAATTTATCTAACAAATGTTCAATCAAACAATAGTCTACCAGCTTTTTTTTTTTTTTTGGCTGGCTGACTTCCCCTAAACTTGAAAAAAAAGTCTAAATGTAATAACAGCAATAAAATATATAGCTGAATAAACTCTGTAGAGATACAGCAAAAAAAATATCTGTGCGCTCTCAGAGTGACAAAAGATGTAGAGATGAGGGACATTTATAGGACAGCCAGACAGCAGACAAAGCTAATTCAGAGAGCATCTCTTTTGGATTAAAGGTAAAAATAGGAATTTATGATCATTCTCAATTTAATAAGATTTTAAACTCTACCATCACAACTGAAGTTCACCCTGTTGCGTGGGTCTTTCATAACATGCAAGAGAATATAGGCTGGCTGCTAGAAATGACTGCTTGTGTTGCTGCAGAATTGAGAATATCGAGTCAGAGATCTGGACCTGATGGGAGAGGGTATTTCAGAGGAGAAAAAAAAAAAAGTGGCTGCTGCCCTGTTGCCCTGGGCCATTTCTCTAGGAGACAGCAATTGTTTGCAAAGAAAAAACGACAGGGACCGCAGGCAAGGACCCAGCCAATGTGTCAGCCCAAGGCAGCAGCAGAGGTCTGGTCCCAAGGCCAGGAGGAGCCTCCAAGGCAAAACCCAAGAGCTCGTGTTTGCAGCGTGAAGTCACGGAAAGGGGCGCGAAAGGAGACATGGCAGAAGGAGCCTCGCAGTTTTGGAAGAAGTCGTCTTCGCTGCAGCGCGCTCAGCACATCTGGTGAAGCCAGATCTTTCCTGCTGGGCTACAAACGTCACCGTTCCTCCTCCTGCCACAACTGCTCAGGAGGAGAAAATACGAGACCCGCTGCACTTGTGACTGCCAACATCCACGCTCCTGAACTGGGTACGACCTCTGTGCAGAAAGGGTTGCCAAGTGACAATCTTACGTACTGACGTTTGTTTTAGCAACATCATAATAAAAGGTTTTGCTCAACAGTTTTTGAAACCAAAGTTTAAAAGTAAAGGCAAATATGATCTCTATAATACCGGGGGAAAAGCAAAAAGCACACATTTTGTATGTGAAGAAAATATTGAAGTGACCATTTATGAGATAATATTTTACAAGTCTCCTTTCATTTGCAATAATTCATGATGATTTTTCTTCAATTACATATCCTGCATTAACTGCAGAGAGCAAAAGACAACTGCAAAACTTCGTTAAAAGGCATCCACTTTCAAAAGAAAAAAACAATCAGAAAAACCTTATGCTAGACCAGGTGCCCTTGAGAAGCATAGCAGCTTATCACAAATCACTGAAAACTTCAAGGGAAAGCAAACGAGCAGAGTTTAAAATGCCGGTAGTTGGGCTAAAAAAGCACCTTAAAAATCTTCCCCAAACACTAGGGATAGAAGTCTAACTGAAGGAGCACCAAAGTGGAACACTTAAGACATTATCTGTCTTATTGACAACAGTAACAGCAAGGATGTGTGCGAGAAACTTGTTCCTAGCCTGTTTGTCCTGATCATTCAAACCTCTGCCTGTCTGGAGCAAGCTGCTCCATCCTCCAAACCTCTTCTACAACATTTGTACCAGTGCCACAGGGAAAAGATGCTATTGTAAAAACTGGGGATGCGCTCATCGTCCTTTGTTCCAAGCCTGGTGTACCGCGGGGTCCAGAAAACACATCAGGTCATCAAATCAACACAGTAAATCTTCCCTTTTACTTAGAAAGACAAAAATAATCCTGACTTTTTAATGAGCTCACACAACCCCAAAAGACATTTCAGACTCAGGAAAGTATCTCATTTCTGCTGGCAAAACGCAACCCAGCAGAAGTTGGACTGGGTTACACTTGGATGGGCTCGAGGGCTACGAGCTGAATCCAGCTCCATCACAAAGAGGGAGCATCTCGAGTCACAGATATTTGGTAGCAACACCCTGCATCCAGCTCTGAGTTCAGCCGGTGCAGAGGCACTGCTGTATTTGATGCCAGCCTTAATATTAAACACAGAAGAAGGAAAATTACTTCTGTAGAAACAGAGGATGGACCTCCTGCGCGAGAGATCCCAGCTGCCGCAGAAAGCGCATAATCTCTTTTCATGATCTTAATTTTAAAAATTGGCCTGATTTTTTTTTTTTCATGTGTCCTCACTATTCCTACTGGAAGGGATTTCCAGCGCCTGTCTATTTATACTCATTTCTTCTTGTGCCAACATTGTCTCTTCACTTAAAGAACTTTCCTCTGCCTGCTGCTTGCCTCCTTGATGCACTCTCAGGCAGCTGTCAGATCCCTCACCCTTCTCTCCTTCGGCAAAACCAGTCAATCCCATTTAATAACCTCTGACAGAGTCCCCAATCCCTGGATTCTTTACAACGAGCTCCTCTCTTTGGACATGGCAATGAAGGTCCTCCACATCCCTTCCTCCGTGGAAGTTCCCCACCCAACACATTTTAGGATCGTATCGTGATCCGAGGACTGGGAGGAAAGGTCGGCAGTCTGTTCTTTGCTTTCGCTCTTGCCAGTAACGAAGCAATCCCTGCGTAATAGTGAAACTATTAATCACAGCCCTTGTGTCACGCACAGGCTTAGGAGAAAACACCGTGTGTCACACTGCAGCATGTCACCACGCTCGGCTTCGCAGCTCTTCCATTTGCTCATTAACAGCAGCAAACGAGGACACAGGTTTTTTTTTTTTTTTCTACAATTTTAAGGTCCAGTTGGAGGTTCAAAAATGAGCAACTACAGACATTTATTGGATAAAGAAGAATAGAGATAAGAATTCATAGCTTGGTTAAAGCAATTAATTCCTTCTCCCATCATCATTATTGCCTCTCTCATCAGCATCATATCTATCCAGTGCAAAGCACACAGCACAGGCAGATGAAAGATCTGTTTCTCCTCGAAGTCAGTGGTAAAACTCCCAAAGACTTCATGTTGTAGCAAGGAGCAGCTTAGGGCTCTGTTTTTTGTAACATGAACAAAAATCTGCTGGAATAAAATGAATTTCAGAGATAACCTTGTTTGACAGAGCACTCTTCTCCAAGACAGGAAAAAAATCAGCAAGGTTTTCAAAAGATGCAGATAGAGGTTAACTGCAGAAAGGAGAGTGGGACTAATTAGCCTGGAAAATGCAGATGAAAGTTCTTGAAGAGCAATGGCTCACCCTCTGCCCAGGTTGTGCAAGGTCCTAGAACAGAGCGCTGTGCAGACCTCCACCTGCACACTGGTCATTTACACATCTAGAGCTGTTCTCTGCTGCTAATGAGCACACGTGGTATTTTCCTTAAAAAAGGATGATTTACACCTTGTCTTTGGAATATACCTTCCCACAAGAATCCTGACACATATCACAAAAGGCCCCTTTGCAAACATAAGACAGCGCAGGAATAACAAGGTCTTGCAGGAAAAGTCTAACCAGCTGAAAAAGAAAGAATGTTAGGATTAACAAATACCTGGCTTGTGTCAGAACCTGTTCAAGATAAGAGGAAATATTTTTTAATGAAATCAAATTATGGCCCTTGCAGATGCGGAAAGAATGTAGCAGGAAGATATTTTCAATTCCCGCTTGGCTACAAAAAACAGGTTTTGCAGACAGGTTGGGTTTTTTTTTTTTTTAATTCCCCCTTGCCCTCTTTGCTGTGTTTCCTTGGGGAGCGGGAAGCACAAGTGCCCTCTGCTTTGGCCATTGCAGACTTTAAGCTGGGTTTGCTCCTATGTTTGTTCAAGGCTGCATGATGTACAAAGGCAAAAGGAAGTGCGTAACCCAATGACTAATTCTCCTGCTCATTTGGAATTCCTGATACTGCACCAGGAGCAGTGACAATACAATTCTGTACACGTGGGCTTAGTTTTTTTCCCCGAAACCAACCTCACTTGTCCTTCTCACTTGAAGATGTGTTAAAATCAGGGAAAATGGAGATCTCACACGTTGCTTTGTTTGATTTCCCTTGCTTACATGCCTCACTGGGGGTGGCATTTCCCTCCCTTCTTTTCCTTCTCCAGTGTAGAAAGGAGTTATTTGTGGGGGGGATAAGGTAGAATATATCTTATAAGAAAGCTTGTTTGGCCTCAATGCCATGTTTTGAGAAGTGTCCTATGTGAAAGAGAAATGAGGTTAAGTCTTCAACTCGAGTGAAATTTTTTTTACCTCCGAATTGGAGAGTGAAACACCAGTGCTTAGTGGAGATGGGGTTAAGTTTCTCAGGCAGCTTGCTTTAACCTTGAAAAAAAAAATTACTTTTCTTTTTTCTAAAGAAAGGAGTCAGTGTTTCATGCTACATAAAGGACACCTCCATCTCTTGATGGTTAAAGCATCTAACATGAAATATCAGCTTGTACTCAAAATCCCTGCAAATGTTTGGGTGGGAAAATTCTGTGGAAATTTGGGTTGAGTTGGGTTACATTTTTTCCTTACAATGACTTTAGTACAATCCAAATTTCCAGACCAAACAGCATTTTTTTCCCCCCAAAGATTTTTCATCATACGGTGACAATTTGCAATGTGTTATTTCAATTAATTGTCAACTATTTCCAGATCTCTGACCAGATCACTGTATATAAAACCGTCACTGCTAGTCAATTGGCTTTTCTTTCCTCTCATTTATTTTCCAAGACAAGAGCTTTTTGGGTGACCATCTGCTTCTTATTTCAAACCTGTCTATTACTGTTAATACCTGATGTCTCACACAAAAGCTCAATTAAAGATGGATAAGCAGCTCTTGCTTTGACACAGGTCCCCTATTCTAAGCAGCAAGGCTTTACCATTCCAAGGTACTTTTCTGCTGCAGAATTTTTCAAGCACTTTACATTCTGTTTCAGACCCACGTTTGGCAAACATTTCCAAATACGCTTGGGCTTTATGCATTTGAGTTACCTTGCAAAATAAGAGATATTTGGGTGCTAAAATATAAGCATTTATGGAATTGTGACATTAAGCTAGGGCTCCATCTCTTCTCTACTGGTTTCCATACAAAGCCTACTGAATTTTCAGACCAAAATAGTTTTCTTTGTCCAATGACCAATGTTGCTGTATCATTGTTAGGATCAAGTCGAGTCCTTTCCACTCCTTTACCTCTAACACAGCCACTGTCAGGTAAAAAGCATCAGAGTGCCAAACACCAGCCTCACCGGATCTTAAAAGTGATGTTTATTCTCCTAACGGTATTGACTTCTTGTCTCCCCAGCAGGATAAAGCAGCTTTAAACCCTTCCAGCAGTCATCTCCAATGGCAGTGACTTAGAGGCGGCTTGAAAGCAGAATGGGAAGAAATAACCAACACACAAGTGTCTCTTGCCAGAATGATCTGCTTTTCCAGCCCCACTCAGAGCTCTGCAGGGAACGGCATGTGTGCGAGTACAAGGCTGCAGCAAAACCTGGGTGCTGCTTGAAACCAGCTTTGTTCCAGACCCCTTCTCCTGCCTGCAAAAGCTCTGATCTTGCTTTTGTCTCAATTTTTGTGACCAAGGTGCAATTCCTGCATTAAGAACACGGTCGTTCTAGGGTGTCAGGTAGATGGAGAGACATGAGCTTCCCTGGGGGGCGATGCAGTCTGCCTACAACATGAATAGCTCACTTTATGCCTCGCCTTTTCCATCCTAACAGACAAATATCTAATGTTAAGGAGAATGAACCTTAGCCAGGAACTTCCTGTTCCTCAGGTGGGAAGGTGCTCTTGTCTTCTCTTTAATTGTTAGAGAAAGCAGTTGGTTATACTTTGTTTTTTCCTATCTTTGCTAAGCAGAACATCTTATGTAAGCAAAATCCTTAGCTTTAATTTTTTTTCACCTCTGTTTTCCTTACTCTGTTCATATTTTTCTCATAAAGCCTGTCACCAATGGCTAGTTTCTTTCTCTCTGTAATGGACATTTTGGGAACGATTGGTTAAGAAAAACCCAAATCCTAAATCATTAAGCAATAATTCTGAGAAGTTATCTCACTGAGTAATAAGCAATTTTTAGTGGATTTTTTGACAGGACATATTTCACTTAGAAAACCATAATTTTTTCTCCCTTCGGTTATAAGGTGCTTAAATCATTTTTTGAAGGAAGGAGGAAACAGCTGTGGCTAAAGCACACTTTTTCTGTCTGTCATTTTTTCTTTATTTTCTCTTTTTTGCACATGCGGCAGAGTGAAAGCATTAGCAGCAGCAGTGCCAATATTAGCAGTTAAAGAATGTAAACTTGAACTTGGATGATTTTGGTCAAGGTCCGAGAGTGGGATTTCTTTTTTTTCCCATGATCTCTGGCTGGGCTGGAGGTCATAGCTGTGGTTTCAAAGTCAGTGTGAAGAGGCAGGTGCTGGGATGTGCTAACCACTGTCCATCCCTTAAGCCTGACTTTTCACTCAGCCTTTGAGCTAAGCTCAAAGCTTAGCTAAGACAGCTTTCTCAGCTGCTTCCATTCAATCAAAGGAGCTCCCAGGACCAAACTTTTAATCCACCAAAAGGAAGGACAAGCACAAGCCTGAAGCTGCAGCTGGTTTTGATTCCCATCTCTAGTTTATGGGGATCACTTTAGGCTGAGACTAAAACCAAAAAGCTTAGACATGAGAAAAGCAGGCTGATGATGTGCATTTGGTTGAGATACGCCCAATGTCCTCCCTGCTTATTTAAGTGAGGGTTTTCACAAACTGTCCCTTCAAAAGCATGACTTTCCCTCCCCATCACTTCCCATCTGCAGCGTCTCTTGTGCTCAGTAACCATCCTCAGCTCTGATTTCAGGAATCACCATTTTGGACCAGATCCAGAGCGTGTTGCCTGTGAAAATGCTGAATTCAACATTCTTCAGAGAAAGCCTCAGGATGCCCGATAACTAAAAGGGATGGAAAACACACCTTGGAGATATCCATCCACACCATCATGAGTTATACATGTTAGCGTCCTCAAATCCACCAGGTAGGAATTCAAACTAATAATATTCACAAAGATACTTGCTATCCTAAGCCTAGTCCTCATTCTACAGTAGGAGAGCAAAACACAAACGTGACAGCACAAGGGTGAAAATTTCTAGAGCTTTTGATTTAATTTTTCCCAGAACTGCTGAATTCAGGGCTTGAACGCAAGGAAGTCTTGCTCTCTTCTGCTGAGTTGAGAAGGGTTGTGAACCATACAGCAGCTAGGTGAAACATCACACAATAAAAAAAAAATTATTATTCTGGTGAAAAAAGGAGCATATTATCCCACAGTTATTGTTCACTTTTGTGCCAACTAAAACCGGATTGGCATCTATCCCAAACAAGCTAGCACGTATTTTCATTGTGATTTTCATTTTCTTCTTCCTTTCAAAACCTGCCCCTGTAAAGTCAGCCAGGATTTAAACAAATACATCTATAGCATGATAACACTGCCATTAAAAAAAATAATTAGGAACAAAGCCTGAAAAAACCATCCAAAGACACTTGAAAACGTAAATCCGCCCAAGTATTTGAATAACAGCAAGGTGCTGACAGAGACAATGTGAGGTGGTCCTGCCTGAGAACCGAAAGGTTTGTTTGGATAGAAAGAGCATCAAACAGAGCAGAGCAAGGTCTGGGTGCTCCACTGCCTTCTCAGGCCAATCCATCTCCAAGAAAACTGTCAGAAAGGGCAAATGGGCAATATAATTCTTCCCACTAGTTACATTGTTCTGTGGGAGCAGAGCTGCTTTTAACTGACAAAGACAGATCTAACCTCTGAAAACAGGCCCCTTATCTATTTTTTTTTTTTAACATGAAAAAACACTGGTTTTCTATTAAACCTTTTTTTTTGGCTTTGAAGCTATTTAAATGCTATCATTTCAGACATCTCTCCTATAGATCCCTACAGACTTTTTATTGATGGAGGCAAATGTTGCCCCACGTTTCTTTTTATCATTTGCTGTCAAACATGCCAAAGAGCTTGACTCAGCCATGCATCACAAAGGGAGTTTTTCAGTGGGTTTGGATTTAATTCTCAGTTTCTATCTTTATCGAATGACTTCGGCCTTTTCCACATACATTTCCCAGAGCCACAGGAACACAGTGTGTGTTGTGTGTCTCTTCTGCTGGAAAGCCAAGGAAAACCTATATTAAGAGGCAACCCAGAAGGGAAACTGTTGCAGTCTGGGGAAGAATCAGAATGGTTTGGGTTGGAAGGGACCTTAAAGATCATCGAGTCCCACCCCCTGCCATGGGCAGGGACACCTCCCACCAGCCCAGGTTGCCCAAAGCCTCATCCAGCCTGGCCTTGAACCCCTCCAGGGATGGGGCACCTACAGCTTCCCTGGGCATCCTGGGCCAGAGCTGGACTCCTGGTTAATGCCAACAGGTTGCCAGCCCCAGTGTCAGTCACTGCAGGTTTTCCTCTCATCAGGTTTCCAATCCAGCACAGAGAAGGTCGTGCAGATCTTCTCCGTGCTGAGTCACAACCTGTTCCTCGTCCTCTCAGCAGGACCTGCGCCTAAGGCAGGACGTTCCTACACAAAACACACAGGACTCAGGGAACATGGATGAGTCACTCTTGTAATCTTTTTTAACACCTTGCATTAATAGATATTATTAATAGCTTTTCAAAAATCTATTACAAACACCAATTTATTTCATGATATCATTTCTGTACCCTATTGCTAAGCTTTAGTAGTTACTATAATAATTTGATAGGAAGTTTTAAAACAAAAAAAAATAGTTATTGTCCACTTTATGCCTATGAAATCCTACGTGTGTTCTTATGCACATTCATCAAGACCAAATAAAGCTCTAAAACTTCATCTTTTGGGGAAAACAGCATGTTAGCAGCTCTATTGACATTGGCTCAAAAAACTAGATCTTCATCAGGAACAGGGAAAGCTGTTGCTTTTTCTATCATCAGAAAGGTGGGGAAGTCAGGAGAGATAAGACAAGGCATATTTGGCAATGTGTAGTATTGCCAGAGATCAATATTATTCAGAAAAAAAAATGTTTTTCTTAGTTGAAAAATAGCCTGCTTTTTCAAATACAATTTAGCACATGAAAACAGACTTCTGAAACTTTCTCGTGTTTTTGCATGTTAAGTTTTAATGAGTTATCTGTTTTAAAAAGAAAACCATCTATTTCAAGTGTATCCTTGCTTATAATACAAGCATCATGTGTTTGATCAGAAGAATGAACTATTCAAAGTTTTCAATGTTTTCAACTTGCAAAACAGAAATATTTTTTAAAAAAAATCAGGATTTTTCCCTCTTTGATGAGCTCTATCTTGTTCATGAACTTTCAAAATGCATGGAAGTGTGCTGTGAGATAAAAGCCAGGAAAATAAGCATAGAAAATAATTAAATGATGGAGCCAACAATAGCCAGAAACAGCCACGGATGAGGGTCCTGCTAACGCAAAAACATGTGTATTTGTGTCTAACAGGGCTGGGGATTCTTAGCCTAGAAAACGTCATCCTTAAACCAAGGTTTAAGTCTTGCAAAGCTGTAAAAAGACCTGAAAATGCATCTTTGAACGGAAAGGTTTAGTCAGCTTCAGAACCAGTTTTCATTTATAACGCGTGGAAAATTGCTAATCTTACCAAGTTTGTCACCAAACCAGTGCTAAAGTCTGAATGGAAAAAGCTTTGCAGTCATTTCTGTGAAATGTCATGTAACGCAGACGAAAAGGAGAAAAACAAGAGAGCATTATTTCTGGTTTTTTTCCTGGTAGTTAGGCTTTGTATCTTGTAATCAGGAGCTGACCCTTCTCAGGAAAATCTTCCAGGTACCAGGAAAACCTCATTGATGGGGAAAGAGCTTTGGGAGGATACCCCACATGACCTCGGAGTCAAGTTCCTGAGTTTCGGAGATTACTGTTTCCTGTACGTAAAATTAAGTACTGAAAGTACTAATTACTATGGTTCCTAATGCATCTGAATGAAGATGGTAAGTACATTCTATACTAATCCAATTAACAGATTTTTTTTTTCCCCTCCTCTTTATCCCCCCAAAATGCCTTGCAACCCATTGTTTTGCTAGTTAACAATTCTATGCTGTTACTTAGGGGCCAAATGCAAATATAAAACAGATCATTTCCATTTAACCAATTTCTGAAAAAAAAAAAATGCTTACTGCCTACACAACAGACTTCAATATTAATACATCATGCAGACAGCCAGAACGAAAAAGAGCAAAGCAAGGAGCCCACATCACAGAAATGTCACTAATGCAGAGACAGAGTAAATACCAATGTCAAAGGAAATTCATTAGCTAATCTTATCTAAAGACCACATCTAAATGTGTCAGGTGATAAAAAGCTAGACCAGCTCCAACCGGCTCTCTTGAGGATGCCTGCCTATCTGAGCCACAGAAAGAATGAAAACGCACATACTGGATTACAGGTCGCCTGGTCCTTGCTCAGAGCATGTCGAGCAGCAGAAGCAACAGTTTGGAGGTGACAAAAGTCTTACCAAGCACATAGTTCCCCAAAAAAAAAAAATGCTATAGATCCTACTCCTTTTGCTCCATAATGTTTTTGGCTAGGTCAAAACTATCTCACACAGGAGCTCTTTAGAGTTGGAAATACTATGAAATTCTTTGATAATAAGTAAATATATATATATGGCCTCACTGCTGGTCTCATTGCAAGCCACCAGTGACACATTTTTCTTCTTCAGCCAGGACAGAGGAGAACTGTGCTGGGTGTTGGGGTGCAGCCCAAGCAATGGGTGCCTGCAGGAACCTTCTCCTCTCTTGGCTGGGGCAGTGGGTCCTGCCCCACACCTGGGGACCAGCTGTAAAGGGTGGGCAGGGTCACAGCCCTCGTGTGAAGTTGTTGGACTAAAAGGCAGAAAAGGAGAGCTGCAAATGTTCTGGAGCTTAGGGGTCTCTGCGAGTCACATAAAATTCTAAGGGAATTACACCTTTCCTTATGACTATTTCTCTTTAATCAAGAATATCACCTTCAGGACTGGCACAAAAGAACAAAAACAAATTAACATCTTGCTATTTAAGTTCTTGTAATCTTCCTGGATGTTTCCCTCTGGTTTCGCTTTTTGTAACCATCTCTCTACAATGCCTTAAGCTTGATGGTTGTTTGAAAATGCTGTTCCTCACTGCTGGGTACCTGCTGTATCCTTCACAAAAAAAACCCCACAGCCTTACACATTCCTGAGTTCATAGACAGAACAGCTGTGCATCTTTATTACACATATGCTGCATGCTGGTTTTGCTTGTTAGCCAGCAGACAGGAAAGTTTTATTTTTAGGCAGATGTGAAAGCCCTAATTTGTTGCAGAGGGGAATAGAGAGCCTAATAATAGCATACAACACAGCCAATGCCAAATTAATTAATGGAGACCAAAACAGGTTACAGCTGATGAGCCAAAGCTACTATTTTCCACTTCCCTAGCCTTCCCCCTCTCTAAAATAGTACACTGGAGTTGGAAGAACCCTGCAATATCTGGTCGTTAGTGCAGCCTTTTGCATTTGAGTTACGGTGCAGTGAGGTTTGTCCTGACCTGACGATGCTCCAGGGGAAGGGACCAACAGCCCCAGATGATTTCTTCCACGACTGACCAGCATCACTCAAGTCCCTTGCTGATGAACACACCCCAGCTTGCCCACCAATGAGCCAGCATGAAGAAGGAAACCTCAGAGCTTCAGAGAAGGTTTTGAGACACAGCAAAGCTTCTGCTGGGACCAGGTGCATCCACCTTCTTGGTCCCAGCCTCCACCAGCCAGGGACAGGTGACCCAAAGGGGGGCTGAGAATAGCGCTGCCTCCCCCTCCGCTCTCGGGTGACCACACGTGTTTGCTGTCAGCTCTTTCCAACTAGGAGCAGGAGCCTATTTTAAGCGCTCCCTTTCCTCACGCATACACTGTTGCCATAGCTGCAAAACTAATGCACATGGGGAGCAAGGTTCTTACTCTATTGACTCAGCAGAGAGGCATGTTACTGAATCTCGCTGTTTCTTAACTCATCTAAAAGTGAGAGAGTGGGCCAGATCCTTCCCCAGCTGGTGCTAAAAAATGGCATTACTCTACTGGCCTGGTGAATCCCCATTAATTTGCAGCAGCTGACATACCAGCCCTTTGCTTTCCATTGCTACACCTTTCAGAATGGTTCATGGTATCTTGGAATTAAATTCAGCTTCTCCTCTAGTACCTCCCCTGGACAGATACAGTCTGGCAGAGCAGGAGAAAGCTGGATTTGCTCTCCTGCTCTCCACCCTTCATTTATCTGAGGATTCAGGGAGTGAATGCACAGGTCAGGTATATTGTACATCTCAGCCTTTAACTTGCATCAGGTTTCCAGGGTCACCGACAGCAGTTCTGGGAATATTTAAGGTAAGCTTCAAATGCACTGGCAGCGAGCTTTCATTCCAGCCTGGCAGTAGTACACACACCAACAGTGGCTTGCACTGATTTTGCTCACATTTGCAAACTCCCAGCCAACTCCGATTTAAATACAATTGCTAATATTTTGAAGCTGCTGTTTGCCAGGATACTTTAAGAAAAAAAAAAAATCAATACACTTGAAACAAGCCCACTGTAGGTTTGGCTTTCATTCCAGCCTGGCAGTAGTACACACACCAACAGTGGCTTGCACTGATTTTGCTCACATTTGCAAACTCCCAGCCAACTCCGATTTAAATACAATTGCTAATATTTTGAAGCTGCTGTTTGCCAGGATACTTTAAGAAAAAAAAAAACATCAATACACTTGAGACAAGCCCACTACAGGTTTGGCGAGCATTTTGAAAGAATACTTGACTTAAACATTTAAATTTTCCTCCCCGTTCCCAGTCTTAAACTGAAAAGAACAAACCAGCACAACTATAATAAAAGGCAGCCAGGTCTTCAGCTGATATGAACTTGCATAACTCCTTTGCCTTCCAAGTTCACTGAAGCTTTAGAGCAAAGACACACAAATAGGGCTGATCCCATGAGCAAGCAGTTGCTCAGTGTTTAGAAGCAGTGAGAGCTTTTGTTATGCAAGTTCACCAGTTCCTTGACCAAAGGTAGTGTCATGAGGACTGCTGAGGTTCCTTGTGGAAGGGGTCAGTGTTCGGTACCAAACCCTATAAATAAAAGGGCAGCAGGGCACTGTGTGCCTTGGCAGAGCAGGGAAGGGGAGAAGCACCCTTGGTACACCCAGGAGCTGGGAGATATCTGCAGGGTGAAAGCCAAATCATTCATTTTGCTTCTGGTCCTCAGCAAGTGGATGGCACAGTGGGGACTACTGGAAGAGAAATGAGACATCCATGCTAGCAGTGGCACTGGGAGGAGTGGAGGCTGTGGTTCTGCTGAACAGCTGGATCACAGAAATAGCCAGACAGGAGAGAAAAGAAAAAATATCAAGGGCTAATGTAGGATACAATTTCTGAAAATGATGCTAAAGTCAAGAAGATGAGAGGTGAGAAGGGGGTTGAGCAAAGAACAAACCCCTGGAAGAGGAGGAAGGAAGTTTTCCTGCATTTTGCCATGTTTTGCTCTGACTTGCAAGTCTTATACTCTTTAATTAATAGACTAAGGATAGAGGAGTTAATAATCAGCTGCAAACCTGGGACTCGCTCACAATCCTAGTAAAGGATATGTGGGATATGGGCAGATTGTCTTTAGGAGCCAAACAAGATTACAAAAGCAGCCCTAGGAGCACACTGGATTTTACATCACTACACTGCAATAGGTGACAATTTATTCACTGCTTGCAAGTATCTTCACTCAGGCAGGTTGTACCTTCATTAAGCACTAAAATGTCGAGTTAAGTGTTGATACAGGAGCAATAAGGATTAGTTCTGGCAAAAGAGATCCCATATAGTCAAAGTCTACTACCAAGTACATACAATATATCTGCTACAGGAATGAACTGTAGAGACTGTATTTCAGAGCTTTACTCTGGGTTTGGTTTGTTTGGGGTTTTTAAGGTTTTGCTTTCTCTTTACAGAGCTGAGGCGTCAGGCAGAGTCTACAAAGGAGACCTACAGCATGGACAGTGGGGTGCAAAGTGTTCACTGTGATCCAGAAGAGCATCCATAATTTCATCTGAATATAAGGGATTGACTCCTATACCTCCTCAGTTGCTCTTTAAAAAGATGAACGATCTCCACACCTAAATCCTAAATTAATTTATAGACATGCTCATATTTCATTTATATTCCTGTGACTTATCCATGCGTGGGGCTTTGCCATTTTAGACAGCAATGCCCACTTCTGTTTGTGCCAGGAAGGGCTTGTAAGGCTTTAGCACCATTAAAATCCAGCACCGTAGCTCAATTTAAAGCTGTCAAGCATCAAGATATAAATATTACCTCCTGGCTATTACTGTTTACAAAGTGATCCAGCTCTTTAAAAAGTCAAGCTATACTATCTACACTCGTGGCTTCCTGCAACAGTTAATTCCAAAGGCTGCTTAAACATGTATGATATTTTTCCTTTGACATACTTTAAATGTATTTGTCATTAATCTTGACCCTTTGACTGTTCCCCGAGGGACAATGAAGTGATCAGACAGCTGTGCCCCTCATAACTTTTAATACTTTAATTAAATCCCCTTTGGACCTTTTTCTCCTTCTCCATTCTTTCTTTAGTCAGCCACCAAGAAAAACGACCACAATTTTAACATCTAAACACTGGAAACTATGAACATATAACAATGCAGAAATAATTTCTTATTTTTCAATTTACTTAATTATTTTTAAATTTAATTTCTGGAATGAATGAATGAGAGTTCTATTTTCTTCTGAAAATTCTTTTTGAAGTCGCAGTGGTTTGGCCTCATGTGTATAACCATAAACAGAACTGTACAGCTTGGGACAGATACTTTTAAGACAGAGTTCAAGTTCTGCTCTTCCATAGTTTAACAAGACAATAGTCTTTATAAAACTTTTACCCACAGAAATAGTTGATCTGTCCTGAGAATGATCAATCTCGTTCGAAGGTAACAGGCTTGGCTCACAGATGAAACAATCCCTATCATTTTACTATCCTGTTCTTGGGTTTTGCATCCAAGTTTTGGTGTTTGGTATTTACTGGCATGTATAGGAATTGCCGAAAATGTCAGCAAATTGGCAAATTGTAAATAACACTGACATTAAAAAAAAATAAATTTTCCACTGCCTCAAACTTTCCATTAATACGCTGTCAAAAGCGAGTATCACTTTTGATTCCCTAACTTTTCTTGGAGGGATTAGAGAAATCAACCAGGAATAAAAACATTGCTAAATTACTTTGCAGTATTTATTTTGCATAGTGCATGTGGGGAGACATTACTAGAGTTCAGTTTGGTTCCCCCCCCCTCCCCTGGGGATTATGGGAACACCCTTAATTTCAATTAAATAATAGATTTGTGCTTTATTTGTAAGGGTACGGGTAAATCTCAGCTCCATAAAGGATAATTTTGGCTGTTTCTGTTAAAAACTAGTGCAAACAATGTAAGCTTTTAGCTAGCTTGGTCTTTTGCAAGCTGAAAAAAAAAAATCCTATTTATGTGGAAAACAATATGGGATTCAGGGCCAGTTTACACCTTTGCATTGCCACGGTGTGTACCTGCAGTTTCCCAGTTTGGTGCGCAGAGGTACTGGGTTTTACTTTTTTTTTTCCCCAAGCTCGCCAGAACTCAAATCAAAGAGCAGCTCAGCCAGGTGTTCAAAGGGAGCCAGCTTGAACAAAACCCCTGCAAAGACCAACGGAATTTGTGGCACAGCTTCCATCCACTCGGGGTAAAAACCACTTTCCAGCACACAGAAGCAGCAGAACCCCTACACACGCAGACCGCGATACCGACCCTGCCATGGTCCTTTGGACTGAGACTCCCCCAGTTTTCCTGTTCTGCAAACCCGCATCATTAGAGGGAAACGGTTTTGTGGGTTCTCCTCTTGCCCCATGCACAACCCCAGAGGTTTTCATGCTCATCACCTGTGAGTTACGTGACCACGAGACACCTCACTTCTCTGGAACACTTAGGCAAAACAAATTAAATCACTGTGAACAAGCATCCCTATTCAGCAAGGGCATCCAAGACATGCCACCACAGCAAAGCTTTTTACATCAGCCTGGGAAGTTAGGACACCTCTGGAAATACAACTGGTATTGCATGGGCATCTCCAACCATTCCATACAGGCAGGAAACAAGCATATTTTTTAGCCCCAGACATCCCAAGCCCACTTGAGCCCTGCAGATAAATTACCCAGCAATGTCATCACTTCTGCACACCAGCAAGCCAGCCACAGTTTTCATTCCTTTAATATCTATTAAATTAAACCTGCCAACGAAGGTGCCTCTGGGGAGAACTCTGGGGCAGGGTCAGGACAGTTAATAAAGCCGTTACCATCAGCTGAATTCCTTCTGCCTTTGGTGCAGGAGGGGGGCATGTCCTACCATGGGGAAGATCCTCTAGCCTCCAAAAGCAGCTGAAGGAGGACCTCTAGGCTCAACCACAGAAATGCTTCAATGAAGCAGCAGTGGATGGAGCAGATTTAGACCAACATGGTAGGGAGGAAAAGGGTATCCAAGATAAAAGTGGCTTATAAAATAACTTGGAATGTCAGCACATGATTATGTTGTTTTCCCCTCAATCATTAGACAGACTGCTGTGTTGCAAAACACCCCGAAGCTTGAGAAAGTGCTAATAGGCAACAGCTTTTGGAATGTCATAAATGCTAAGTTTTACTGGACTGAAAAGACAACTTATTGTACAGTCAGAATTCAGATGGGGAAATATTTGGACACTCGCAGCTTGTAATAAAATGAGAGAAAGTGGATTAGTAGGTTTTGTAACCCATTAAAAAGGGAAGAGCTGCAAATGAAAGATCGGTGGGAAATCTGCACCTACACCCCTGACAGCACCTTGAGCTGGGTTCTTTCATCCTTTCTCAAGTTATTTACACCTGGACGAAAACAACACCACAAACTCCTGGTGCCCCATCAAGAACAGCCTCACAACTTGCAAGAAAATTTGCAGATGAGACAATCTGACAGATGATGGTACTGAACCTGGAAGATGTGAGTACTTGAGGGAAGGGGCTTTGCTTTATGGTTTGAGGATGGGGAAGAAGCCCTCTTGTCTTTCAAGACAGCAGGATCTTTGAAACACAGAGCATGCAGCTGCTGTGCACATAATGCTGAGCCCAAACCCAGATGACTCTAAGCCTACGTGGCTTTTGGCTGAAGCGAGAAGTAGGATGAGCTTGTATCTGCCTTCAATAAATCACGTTGACTTGCCCCAAGACTAATCAGAATGGAATGAAAAAGCCTTTTACTTTAATAAAGCAGAGGGCGATTCCAAAGGTAAATTAGGAAGAGGTACATTATAAAGAAGAAAAATTCCTTTCAAAGGTATTGGAAGACACTGAAAGGCTATAAAATACTTCATTGGCAGCCTCCGTGCCTAGCATCAGCTTTCTGTTCTTTGTTCTGAGAGCTAGTTCACACTCCGAGAGATAGACATGCAGTAACGATAGCTTATACTTGCTAAGATACATCAAAAGTTGACCTGTTAGATAAACAGAATTGTTTAATGATTACATTTTCCTGTGCCAAATGAAAACACATAAAAGTGCAAGATTCAACAGCTTTGTATATATATATTTTATTTTTTTTGCTTGAGCTGCACAATGGAAATTGTTTGTACTCTTCGCCAAAACAGTAAGGCTCCACAACTCCGAGTTTGGCAGGGACAGAGCTGAGTCCAAATCACTCTCCAGTGATGGCTGGAAGAGAAACGCCAGCAATTTGTTTTTACACTTACAAGATGTGTCATGTACAGTACAAAGTGATCCTAAACAATTTTAACCAACCGTCTGACAGCTCTTCATTAACATTGGAAATTCTCAAAAGCCACCAGCACTGGGTCTTCCCTGCAGGAGCGCGGCTCAGGAGTGGTTTGTGGATGGTATGTAGCAATGCTATAGAGGATGGGCGACCACAAGTCAAGGTTAATGGGAGGATTATCATAAACTGCAGTGAATGCTGGGTCAGGGCTCCGATACAGCTTGATTACTGCCTATTAATTAAGTCTTGCCCATGACACCTGAGCTTTGCAGTAAGCCATGTTACTGCATCACTAGGTAAGGACACTTGCTACAGTTCTGTCATTGGATTTGAAAAAATTTCAGTAGAAATTAATTGGAATCAATGTTCAATTTTTCCAATAATATGAGCAGTTAAATAATCAAGGTAGACTGACAATTTTGTCTCTCTAAAACCAGATTTTTTATTTTCTGATGTTTGACTTTTTTATTCTGACACTATGACAGTTCATATTTTTTCCTACTCATTTGCCATTGAGATTTTCATAATTATAGGTAGCAATTTTTACTCATTTTATTCCTAAACACTTTTTATCCAAACATCACTTGTTACAGCCCACTTAGCACAACTTTTCATCAGCGTAATGCTTGTTTTCACATGTGTGAAACTAATCAGAACTATAAGAGGACAAACATTTGTCAGATGTTGAACACTTAATCTTACTAAATGCATTTGTCAAAGTGGCAAGTACATTTCTGCAAGCACAACTGCCACCTGATAATTACAGCATAAAATGCTCCCTCTTCCTATGGAAAATTAAGTAATTTTTTATATGCTGTAAGTGCATAGTTCCAGACTAAATATTGTGTTTGGTTTTATTTTACCAACAGATAGCTTAGCTCCATAACTGACTGAGCCTTGTAAAGCACTGTATTAGTAACTGTTGATGTGCTTAAGTCCAAAATAGTTTATAGGGGGTATTTTTTTCCTGACAATGCTGACTGAAGTTACCATTTGGTATACTGGAAATTCTTAAATAGCACCAACAACAGTGCACTAATAATAACCGGAGTGACTGTAGGGGACTTGAGCAATGACCCTCGTCCAGCCTGTCACTGGGAAAGAATCCTATGGGACAGGAACTAGGCTGGTTGGGATTTTCAGATTTATTTGGTCTTCTTTATAGTTTCTGTTAGTTTTTCACTTCCCCAAATATTTGGGACTGATTTTAGAGACAATGCCTAATATTTAAACCATACGAACCTCATCAGAGCCAAATGCTTTATCAGGTGTCACCAGAGACAAGGCAAGACATCATGGCCAAAACCATTTTGTGTCCTTCATGGAGATGGCAGCTGCCATCTGCAGCACACGGAAAATCCTTCCCCATCACACAAAGCCAAGGTGCTCAAATAACTCCACAAGCTGGTAACCATATTGCTGCTACTTCATCTGTGCCAGTGACTGCAGCTGGGGCTTGCTAGCCTACTGGGATGTAGTGTCCATTCACGAAGCATCCCATGATGCTCCTACTTAGAACAGCACAAAACCTGAATATTTTTCCATGACATATTTAATTGTGAACTGATGCAATTTTCCTATTTTTATACCAGGAACAAATTACCTTTGTCTCATACCACACACTTCTAGCAGGAAAAGAATGAACATTGAGTTCCTTACATTAATTAAGGCTCTGGACAAAACTGATTAATTTTTACATTTTTTTTTTTTCACTGAACAGTATGACCATAGTTGCATAAATGTAAGATTCTCATTGATATAAGTATTAAAAACATACTGTGTTTTAAAAAACATTAGAAGACTAATAATGGAGAAATAGATGAGATTCTGATAACCTCTGGAAGATCCTGAAATGTCTGCAGACAATAGGAGAGTAATATACGCAATTAAGACAAAGTTATAAATTATTCCTCCAAAGGACTGAGTTAGAACTACATGTGAAAGAACAAATACATTTACTTTTGAAACACATTATGACATCCAAACTAAAGAACTTGAGATCCACATTCACCACTTTCACAACCACAAAAAGGTAAGAAACTCACACAGAAAATCCTGTCCTTTAAGAAACCCGAGCCATTCCAATTGCCATGTTTTATTTTAGCCAGAATTTTACATTTCAGTGAGATTTTAGCAAGCAGTTGAAATTACCATCATCTGCAAAATTACCATTTCAAATGCTGTGATTAGTACAGATCGCTTCCCTATTTTATTTTTACTTTTGATAATTAACCAGGGACCTCTCCCAAACCCTACTCCAGTGTCTGGAGCCAGAGCAGCTACAGCTGTCCTGAAGGATGGGACACTTCTGCTTTGGCAGCTGCATGAAGGCAGTGGTTATACTGAAGTACCACCAAACCGTTCCTCCTCTCATGTCCAAGTTCCCCTGTCCCTACAGCTGAGAATCAGAAATCTGGAGAGACAGATGGACCCAGGCAGTGAATTCTGAACGACCCAAACCATCACCCATCCTTTCCATCAGCAAAGGACCCACTGCTCTGCTCACAACCCAAAACAAGGTGTTGTTTTATGTGGGTTACAGTAACAGTCGGGTGGAAAGACCTACCTAACCTTTCCCCATGTGTATATTTATTTTACAGCTTTGTTTTTCCACAGTTGCCATTGGGTGTAGCGCCACAGCTGTCCTTGCTTGCTCGCAGTGTATTTTTATTCACTTATCTCCAACCTCGCAGTTATTTTTTTCCATCAGTGTTCAGTTTCCAATTCCCTTCCCCTCACCCCCTGCGAAGAAGAGAAGGTCCTCTCTTCACCTCTGAACTCGGTCATTTCAGCAACTTTATCAGGGATGTACCAACTTCTGCGGTTTGATCTGTGGTTTCGGACAATCCATTTAACCTCTCTCAATGGGTTTCTTACTCTCTAAAACGTGTCATGATCTCTGCTGGTGTGAGACTGCATCACTGACCTTCCAGAACAAAGTAATGCAGAGCACAAAATATCAGTTCCATGGGATGTTACCTCTTGCTTTCCCCTGGGATCTGGGAAATGCCATGCTTTCTCAGCTGTAGGTAGAAGCTTCAGGTTTACTTTAATATAAAAAAAAAAAATCTCTTATTTTTAGCCCATTGCAGGATCATTAATTTAGATTAATTCACACACAAGTTATATAACTCCCAAACTATTATTCAACCAATTAAAAGAGGAATCAAAGGAGTCAAAACACTCAGGTTCACCTTTCTTCCACAGAACAGACTTTTTGACCTTGACCATTTGTCTTCCTTGCTTAAACTTGTCACTTGTCAATCTGAGACACCACCTCCCTGTGCCACAGCCGTAAATGGATAAAACACAATGAACATCAGAAGTGTTCAGAAGAGAAGCCCATCTATCATAGAATTGAACGCTTGATGTGTAAGGAGGATAAAATTGAAGAAAAAATAGTCTTGATGGAAAAAAAAAAAAATCACCTCTCAAGCATAGAGGTTTCTGATCAGCTGAAAAGTGAACTTCTAGAGCAGCCAAGAGGACCAGCAGAGGAAATAACGAGCCAAAGAGCAGACATGGATCACAACACCTGAGGGCCAAGGGATGCTCTTGGTCATGCACACAGCAGCAACCTCTCTCCTAGGGAGCTGCTGGCCCCCCACCCAAAAGGTCCTGAACAGCAAACTTGGTTTAATGGGAAAACTAACCATTTTACTGATCTTGGAGAAAAAAGAAAAAAAATCAGAGGGAGGAGTTTGGAGGTGGCACCCACAAACTCACGTTGTAAGTCTGGCCAGATTTTGAGCTGCTGCATTCTGTAAATAGTTCTCTTAATAGAGCACAAGCTCAGTTTTACAACCACCCTTTATAAGCACGCTTTTCATGTTCTTATTCCACACGACACATGAAACAGATTTAGGTACCTAATAGTAGGCACAAAGATATGAAATATTTGGCTTTAGGTTTTAGAAGCAGAGTTCCTAAAAGCAGATCCAGAGCATCTTAACAAGGGATGGGTACGCGTATGCCTGGAAAGCACCTGTTAGTGGAGATTAGCAAATAAATCTTTGAGGAATAGAATAGATGAATAATTCCCCCACCAATGACACAGACAATACTGGAAAGAGAAAATGGCATCCATAAAAGTAATCTGTAAATACAAAATCCTGGACCTCTAGAATGGAAAACTTATTTTTAAGCAGTTATTTTTGTGTTATGTTTCCACTTAACATTACAGGGCTAATCATTTGCAGCTTAGTCAAAGAGCTGAAGCCCACTCGCACACACCCAGATTTCCATCCCCAGCCTGTTTGTGAGCCTTATCTTTCTGGCCAAGCAACTGCTTGACTCGTGCACGCAAACGAAACCTCCATACGCTCACATGCACTTTTCTTCCCTTCGTGACAAGTGCCCTCACATCGTGCTGCTTCTTCTCAGCATGCACATTTAGAAAATATGTGAAAACGTTAAAAAAGCAACCAGCACAGCTCGCCCTTGCTACAATAGGGGAAGTCATGTTTAAGGCTGTATTTGTTTTCCAGCTGGATGTGCCTTCCCCATCATGGTTCTGAGTCAGACAACTGATGTATACATCCAATAGTCGCTCTGAAACAGACTGCCTTCCCCATCATGGTTCTGAGTCAGACATCGATTTCAACACAACTGACGTATATATCCAATAGTCGCTCTGAAACAGACCGCAAAATACCTGCGTCTAAACTTGGAGCAGCTCCAGTTTTTATTAATACAGACATAACAGATTCTCAAGCTTTCCTATTCAACTCAGTTATGTAAGAGAAACTTCAGAAGTAAAGTGATCTTCCCCAGGAATTTTTCAATCAGCAGAGAAGAGCTGCCACTGCAAATAGGTATTTGCAGTTTTTCAGGAAAGGCTATTACTGAAAATGCATTTTCATACTGTTGCTGCTCATTGTCCTTGCTCTAGCCTGCCCTCAACATCTTCAGGCACTCACATAGCACGCGGGGTCCAGGACACAAGCTAGCCTTCCACACCCAAACCAACCTGTTGTGTTTCAGCCATGGAGCCATGAAGTGGAACTTTCCATTTCCACTAAACAGCTGAATTCTGCTCTGTGGGCCAGAGTAACACCCAACAGTTAAAGCCTACACAGATCTCGGTATAGACCTTTGAGGGTTCTCCAGCTGGGACTGCTTAGGTTCACTGGAGGCTGATAAGTTATGTTGCTTCCATACAGCAGCAAGGATGAATTTTGTCACTCCAAGAACAAGAGGCAACTGCTTGGGAGGGAGGCAAGGGATGGGCAGAGAACCGGGATGGACTCCAGACTTGCTCCTCTCCTGTTACTGCTGCTGAGCAGGAGCAGAAACCCTGACCCTCCATCAGCTTGGATCACCAAAGCACTGGGGAAGGGTTTACTCCAAACTGCTCACCTTGCCCGTCAATGTGATCTTCACCCAGCTCTTGAAGGGATGACGGACAAAACCTCAGGTTCACAACCCTTCTTTCGCACTTTGCCATCTGCAAGCCTGGGAGAAGTGATTTGAGAACAAGCATACCTCCAGATTAAATAATAAAATAAATGGTGGCCATTGCTCTCAGCTTGTCAATGTTCCATCAACTGTTCCAGAATTTATTTCCAAAAATACAGGGGGAGCTGGGTGGGGTAGCCAGCCACCACTGCTCTGAGCAGCTAGCCTGTCCCCTTCCCCAGCCAACCCCTCTGTTAGAAAACAGAAAATCAAACTGTAACTGATAGCAGCAGTGGATGCAACCTGCTCTCTGTGGGGAAAGCTGAATTAGTGCTTTTCATTCCTTCTAATCCCCCTGAGCCGTAACACCCCTCAGAGGCTCTAGCAAGGTTGAAAGACTTGAATGCGATGCTCAGCTGGTGAGCCAGGTGGTTGGCAATGCTCCTTTCATCCAACCCTATTTTTGCTTACCTGCCATTTTGAGGCCATTTGTAAATATAGATCCGAGGGTTCATGAGCAATAGGATATGGAACACCTTGCTGGAAAGATTCTAGCAGCAAAAAAAAAAAGTCTCCCTTTTTTCCAAACCCTTCCACTCTAAGTATTGTCTTTAATAGGTGGAAAAAGCTGAAGCCCAGAGAGCAATTCTTACCACGCACAAACCATTTTATACTCCACATACAGAAATTGCATTTTACAAAGTATGGGATATGAATCCGAGGTGCATGCTAGAGCCAGCGCTGACGGCTCTTACAGCCAGTGAGCAATGGTCCTGCAGGAGATACTCAACGAGTACAAGCAGGAGTTTCTCTGCTTTGCTGTGCTCAACATGAATCTCCTGGTGGATGCTTCGCTCAGCCTGTTCTTTCCATAGTAAATGTACACCGGGATAGCTTCTCTGGAGAAGTAGCATTCGTTACAAATTCACTCTGCAGCTTGTCTTTGAACACATGTTGTGTAGATCCAAAAAAGCCCTCTTTCAAGAAGAGATTGTTTTTCTTAAGAGTTGGGTGTATTTAAGGTGCAGAAAGCCGCAGAAGTGCACAAGAGATGTTTTTCAAAATAGACGTGAACTAAGAGTTCATCCTCCCATTGAAACTCATAGCACAAGAAAAAATATTATAATTGCATAGAGAAATGCTATGGACAGATGTTTTTCAAAATAGATGTGAACTAAGAGTTCATCCTCCCATTGAAACTCATAGCACAAGAAAAAAATATTATAATTACATAGAAAAATACTATGGACACAAGGGGTGTTTTGTGAGCAAGTGAAGAATGATTGTTACAATATTTTATCCCAAATTTTCAGCTATTGACAGTTTTGGTGGAACTAGTTTATTTTTTCTTTTAACTCTGGTTTATTTGCAGGCTCCCTTAGAAAAAAATTAAAACTCTAACCAAGATATAAAGAGTTATCTTTCCAATAATGTTTTCTGCAAGATATTTATTTTTTCAGGTCCCAAAATTCCAGTAAGGGAGGTGACAGACAAGGGCATACATAGAAAAATAGTCCTTGGTTAGCTCTAATCTTTGGTATTTCAATGAGATTTTCTAGAGCATTCATCCATCTCCCTGGCATGAGCAGGGCTGAGCTAGCCCCCAAGCACTTTTGAAAATCCCACCTGTAATGATTCATTATTCACAGCACTGCATGCAAACCCCTATGGCTCTTTGACAATTCATTGTGATAAATTAGGCACTGATTGGATTTTTTCCTTGCGTTTATGAAGCTTAATGTTAAGACAAATACCTAGCAGCACAGTACATTTTCATAGAACCTGGAAAAATGAATCTGGTACCCAGTACACTCACATGCACCTCCACACTGGGCCAGGTCCCTCTGATGAATCTCTAACAAAGCTGCTCAGGGTTAGAGAGATTATTCTGACCCTGCACATCCTAGGTATTATATTCTTTATAGTGAAACGTAGGGCGTGAAGGCAGAGTACTCTGCATCCAGATGGGACAGGGCTTTGTGTAGCCAGTTCAAAGCAACAAGACAGAATATTTTTTTTAAAGTACACATTCAATTATATTCTTTATAGTGAAACGTAGGGCGTGAAGGCAGAGTACTCTGCATCCAGATGGGACAGGGCTTTTGTGTAGCCAGTTCAAAGCAACAAGAGGACAGAATATTTTTTTTTAAAGTATACATTCAATGTGATGTTACTTTCTCATAATATTCTGAGAAAATAAGGAGACACACAAGTAATACAAAACCAATGCATTTCTGTTGAGCATCCACTCAGACTCCTGGTCAATCTGCAGATGCATAGCTCAAAACCCAGCAATGATCAAGTACACTTAAGCCAAGCAAGAGCACCGAGTGCTTTCTTAATCCTGACAGCAAGTAAATGGCCAAGAATCAGGTTGGAATTTTTTTTTTTAAGAAAACATAAATAGACTTGACTCAGTTAACTGATGCATTCACCAGATGTAATCCCTAACCAATGGATTATACACAGTGTTCAATGCATAATTCTGATCTGCTCTTTATTTATAAGAAAATGAAAAGGATCAGGTCTATTTTTAACTTCCTGGAAAGTTTAAAAATAAAGAACAGCTTTCAATAATGCATTAAACAGCAGGTTCCAGCCTCCTTAAAATGAGCCGGTGTGCATCAGAAAGGTGAAGCCATGGGGCTGTACTGCCCACACCACAAGGAGGTGAATTAAGAACAGCACATAAGGAACAAATGAGGATGGAGATATAAATGTTCATAAACACAGGTACAATAAACTGGCCTGGAACTTAGTTCCCACTCAGCTCAAGAAGCGTTAGGCAGAAAGAACAAAAGCACAGAGACATTTCGCTTGTGATGGAAACACACGCACACACTGGATTTGGATCTCTACGATCTCCCTAGTCCAGCTCTGCATCTTTAAGGATCTGGAGTTTCACTTTAAGATATTTTTCCATCTTCCCCCCCCTCCCCATGCACAATTTTTCCAGCACATTTGTGCCCTGGGCCTTTCACTATTTAAAATTCAGTTGAAGTCTCCAGTCAGCCCGGGCTGGGTTTACATTAGTACATTCCACAGCAAATCCTCGGTGCTGGGGACAAGGTGACAGTGGTCAGGGCACCAGCCTTTCTGGAAACCTTCCAGCTGGTTCTGCTGAAATAAGGAGCACTGGGGGCTGCGACAGAGCCATTCCCATCTGTCCCCCCCTCCCCAGCCTCTGTAACCACTCTGTCAGTCTGTCACCCTGAGCATCCAGATATTTCAGGGGGACACTGTCCCGCAGAAGGAAGATGTGGGGAACCTTGGTGGGAGAGGTGTTAATGTCATCGGTGGATCAGCCAGCATCAGGAGGAAAAGCCATGGCTTGGGGCTTCACTTCAGACACACCAAGTGATTCCTTCCTTCCTCAGAGAAAGAGGCAACTTAGATACAAAATGCTTTGGGGAAAAAAAATTTTTTTAAAAATCGCATTTAACAGTTTCATCAGCTCAGATAAAATCACAGGGTACAGGTAGCCCATAAAACTAAAATTCAACCTTGCCTCTGTAATAAGAGTTTTCCCCCTTTCCTTTTGTCTCTCCACACTTAGGAACCATTTTCCTTTAGGCCAAGAAAAGGAGATACTAATAATGAAGCAACTCATCTCACATGAGCAGTGCTGAGTGGAGGACAGGGAGAAATGATGCCCTGGGCAGCTCCAAGCCCTGCCACACAGGGGCTGGCACAGCCACCAGGGGAGAGAACACCTAAATATTGTTTGCACTTGGTTTGAAAGACAGGCTTCTCCAAAACAAATGAGTACATAACGTGAATTTTGTCTGGAAGCTCTGAAAAAAAAAAAAAAGCCTCTTTTGTGGAAGTAATTCTTTTAAATTAAGTATCTGGTGACATTCAAACAAATTTTTTTTCTGGATGTTAACTGTGTGTATAGAACTATGCCCATATACAAAACATCCCCTGCCTACTGAGTGTATAAAGTGCATAACCTGTGTTCTAGCAGCAGGCAATCAAAACCAAACCCAACCAATACACCACCACAAGCACCGAGGGGGATAAATCCATTCCCCTCACACCAGCAAAAGCAGCAGATTTTTATAGCAGCAAGACCAGTTCATAACCTCACTTTGCTCAACACTCTCAACCATGCATTGCATTAAGCAAGATGAATATTCCAATCATCCTGTGATGTTGCCATGGGCTCGCTCGAGTGCTGACCGCAGCGAGCCCGCGGTGCTGCCGGGCTCCATCGCCCCGTGTCAGCCTTACGCTGCTCCTGGCTTCCCCTCCCGCAGCACCGAGCCAGCCAAGCTCTGCCTTCCCGCGGCTTTAACAGCCCCACGGGGGTGGAAGCGGGGCCAAATTTGGCTCATGGCACTCCAGCTGAAATAAAGGAGGACAATACTGAGTCAAACTATTAGTAATTCCGTTTAAAATCCCCCAGGTAGCTGACATATCCCTCTTCCCTGTACTCGAGGATGGGAAATACTATCCTATACAAATACTGTAGTAAATTTAGCTGCTGAAAGCTAGTAACAGCCCAGCTTTTATTGGCACTCCTCTATATGCCCTGTCTTCATTTCCCCATATATTTTAAGCACCAGCTTCTGTAAGTATTGGTACCTTATGCTCAGGCAGTTGCACACTGTAAATATAGAAGACTCTTAACCTAGAGCTCAACCCAGCTCTTTCCCCTCCCCAATATTTTTAAGGAGAAAAGGTCAGACTATTCCAGTGAACTGACGCACTCCGTCTAATTTATACAGCAAGAAGCTTAAAATTGTGCGTCATTTGACCATTTTCCATTTGTTCATGCTGAGATTAAGAGATGGGCTTATTGTTGAGCTTATAGTCAAAATTACAACTAAGAGAAATAAAGGGTTATAGGAGATCAGTAGCTGCAGCTGGGCTTTGATTTACTGCTGCCCAGTCATGGCAATGTAAATGAGAAAACTCGAAAAAAGCAGCTCATGGAGATTGAGAGAAGCTGAGTAATTAACCATTTCCAAGGTAAAGGTTTCCAAATAAAACCAGGGAGCCAGGTCTTGCTGGGAGCCCTTCACAGCTTGTTTAATTGCCAAAAAGCATCTGTGACAACAGAGCAGCATGCAGCAGCTGTGGTTGCAAGGGAGAAAAACCCAGCGTCGACATCAGAAATCATCCGTAAAGCTGAGGAGTCAGCAGATTGTATATTTCATCACCGCACCGTACCGCTGGGGTCAGACAGAGCTTTGCACACCCACCAGAACACAGCATTTCTTCCAACATACGGGATGTTTTAACTGCATCAAGTTCAGGAGCAAAAAATTATTTCACAATACATGTGCTTGACTTTTGCAGCGATGCAAGTCCAGTAAAAAACTAGAGCTGGGCAAACAGCGGATGGTGTTTGTCCACAGGCATTTATCCAAGTAGGTTATTGTGAGCATACACACGTTTGCACAAAGCGGACGCCAAGCCCTGAGCTGATGTAAACTCAAATATTTCAACTGAAGTTCATGGAGCCATGGAAATTCCTACAAGCAGAACAGCAGATAGTATTTAGAAGAGCTTTTCCTTCTAGTAGCATGGATGACTAGAGTTCTTCAGGTTTTAGCAAAATAGGAAATTCATGAGAATGCTTGCAATTCTCCGATTTATTTCCATATTCTTTTTATTTTGTATACAATATGAATCCCAAATTGACTAGTATTTACACGAGAGCGGTAAGAAGGGTAACAGATTTGCTGACACTTTCCTGGAAGAGCCGTTGCTATCTATAGCATTTTCCATTTTCATCTGGGATATTTTTATGGGACTGGAGACAGATGGATTTTCTAGTAAGGTGAAAATAAGAACATTGCCGTTTAAAATAATGTATTTCCATGTGTGGCAAATCACTAATAGCATAAGATTTTGCTCCGACTGAACTTGTGCATTTTTCACCACCAAACAGCCTCCTTCACTGGGGGGAAAAAACCAAGAAATCTCACCCTCTAACTTTGCAAGCTTTTGTGGACACTGCAAAATGGGAAAACTGACAAAAACTGCTGAATGCTGCTCAGGCTGCTCGTGACAGCCATGCAGGGTAGGTATTTTGCTAAGATTTATTATGAAATATCCATTAACAAACTTTTTTCTAACTATGAAAAATACTTGACATTTTCCAGAGCAGAGTCACTCTTGAATTGAAGTACCAGAAAAACAGGAAAGTCCAGCTGCAAGAGAGACCAGAGCATCCAGCCTAACGCACCCAAGCTGAACTTGGTTATCTAAGCAGGGGACTGCTAAATGATTCACAAGTCAGACTTGGATTTATTTGATTTTCATATGCACAGCTAACTAATCTTCATCTACTTTATGAAATAAAACTTTCTTTTTGTGGCACATAAATTCTAGATAACTTAAAACCTTAACATGCACATAACAACCATCGGAACCGATCTTCACAGCTGTGCAGGTGAGGGATGCTCAATGTTCACATGAATACGATTTTCTTTGGATTATGTTTCACTGTAAAACCAGCCAAGATTTTGCTGTTACTTTCTCATTAGAAATATCACTGCAGAAATAATGCTGAATCCTGCAGGTCCTATACATCCACAAAGTGTTTTACAATTTTCCATCCTCTATTAAGCAGCATTATAAGACATGGAAGAATTTTTTCCCAATTTTGAAGTGGCAATCAGAGACCAATGATTATTACTGCCCAGGTCTAACATACCATTCTTCTACTGGAGACCTCAAAGTGCTGACAGAACAAGAAATTAAATCCAGGGCTCTCCAGCCCAGTTTAGCATCCTCGGTGTTAGACCACCTGTATTCCAGCTCTAGCCCTAAAAACAGAGTGCAAGCAGGATCTCCCCTGATCCTCATGCTTCGAGAAAATTTAATTTCTACTCAAAATGCACAGGTAAGAAAACAAGTGATGCAACACAAAAGCAGGAGGCAGCAGCTTGATTTTCAAGACAGATAAAACCTGTATCTGTTTAAAGATGCCTTTTCCAACTACACCTAGAAAAACCTTCCTGTGTCTCTGGACTAATATTTCTTTCCATCACCAGGCAAATTTACAAGCCTCTGTCGGATAAGGAGTTTCAGAGCTTTACAGAAAAAATTATTTAGCTACAGATGCACTAGGGCAAAGCAGATAAAGTTTAGTACCTAAACTTATGAAGATTTAAATGCTATTATGACATGAAACGCATTGTGCTCATTTTCCAACTCTAGCAAACATACTCAATGTCATTGTCTTTCTAAGAAGAAAGGATCTGTTCTTGTTTCCTTTTTTATTGACTGAGGAAGATTAAGGGTAATCTCCCTAAATCCTCAATCACCCCACATGATACACATTTTTTGGACATTGCTGTGCCATTCAGAATATTACATTCAGTAACAGAGAAAACGGCTTTATTCATCCCTGCTTCTTTTTGTCCCTTCAAAATGCCCCCACATCCCACACCTGTTTTCCCCACCCAGTGAGACCAGCTTCAACTTGGCATTGAACACCAGGGTGGCCAGAGCCACCACTTTTTAAACAGTTGGACAAGTCCAGAAAGGCCAACGGCCAGCTGCCAGACATCTCCTTCTCGCTTTGGCTGCAGGATGGAGACAAATTCAGCTTGCCAAATTGGATTCGTTTTCTTGCTCCCCTCTGCTCTCTCTCCTACCTCCCACTAGAAAAAAAAATAAAAATACATATATATATATGGAAAGCTAAGTCCCCAAACATAACAAGCAGGTGTGAAAAAAGCACTAATAAGAAATCTTTTTTGGCTCTATGGCCATGAAATCTCCTTTCTTCAGGAAACTTGACAAAGACAAAACTCTCTGGAAATGGACGTGTCAGATGGCAGCAGCACTGACCATGGGGATTTACTCACTGTGTTGTCATCTGTCAAAAGGAGCTGGCAGAAGTGATTTTTGTGCCAAAGACCATTTTATTCCTGAAGTTACTGGGAACTAGTCAAAACCACAGCAGGGTCTTGCTGAGAGGTTGGATTAATACTTATAAAGCAAAGTAAAAAGAGGCCAATTCCTCTGACACAAAGAAGGCTTGCTGAAGCCACTCACTGTCCCAGGAACACCATGTAACTACCTCTGGGATTTGGTACCCAGGAAACAGCAAAAGGTTTTTATTTCCCATAAAAGCTCATTAGCTGTTCCCTCCAGGTCTGCTCTAGAGGCAGCGGAGCCTTTCCTTTGGCTCCATGTGGCTTTGGATGGGCTGCTGAAAGCAGCAATGAAATGGGATGCTGAAAACCTACATTTTCATCTCCAGAGGAACACGGCCACTCAAAGGCACCTGCTTGTTGGAGGATTTGGGGAAGACAGCAGAAAGCATCACCCCAGGCTGGTCAGCTGCATTCATCCATCAGGGATTTAAAACCTTGAGATTCTTGAGACAGTGTCTTTGGAGAATACCAGGGCAGGTTTAGCCTCTGCTAGGGCTAAGCAGCAGCCAAATAGGGCAAGAAATGTCAACCCACGTATGGCAGCTGTGGGCATCCCAGGGGAGACAGAAGCTCAGCAGTGAATCTCTCCTCCCCCAGCACCAGCCTGGGGAAGCACCCAGCCACCAGCCTCAGCTGCACGATGAAACCCTTCAGTACAACAGGCTCCATTCCAAGGCAGCAGCTTCAACCTATCCATCACACCATACACCAATAACAATGGCAAAAATTGACAACATTGGGGGAGAAATATCAAGCCAAGGCAGGTGGTACAAACATCTTGGACATGAAGTTATTGCCTTCTAATGCAGTTTATACAAGAACACTCATCAGCAGGAGTTTCACTAAAGATTTTTAAAGTTTTACTAAAGTTGTTTTGGATTTTTACCCAAGTGTCCAGAAGTCACAGTCCTTAGTTTACCAAGTGGGATGTTTATCCGAGTAACAATGGCACAATTCCTCATCGGTTCTAATTAGAAAATAATTAGTAATGCAATGATAATGCCATGGCTTGATGCTTATTTCTGTTAATCAGAGCCTGGCACCAAATCAATATATTTTCCCATAACAAAAAAGACCCAGTACTACAGAGTCATTTCTAATAATTTCATTCAGCATGCTACAAAGTAAATTCTGATGATTTAATTGGAAATGATGTTTTTAATAGGAGGCTGTTTTTGCAATTACCATTAAAACCAAATGTCCCTTTTGCTTTATTGAAGCCATGCCTTTTGCTAATGGTGTTCTCTTGGATTACTGGTTTTTTATCAGTTGTATTTTTGAGACTCATAGGACCCAATTTGATGTTCCCAGGTATTTCAAACAGAACACATTGTACATTGTTCTAAAGTAATATTATTAGAAACGTGGCTAGATACATTGCGTTGTAACTTTTTTTCCCCAGAGAATTAGAAGAACCAGGTTCTCTGAATCTAATTTTACATTGTTCAACAACTTTTTAAAGAACCATTTAATGGAAAAATATCGTTCACATTCCAAATAGCCATTATTGGCTCAAAAATTCACCATTCTCTGCTCTCATCCATCCCTAACCTGAAAACCCAGCCACTGTTTCCCGTGGCCTGTGCCATCCTGATGATGGAGGAAAAAAGTTTTTTGCAGATCCAAGGTAACCTAGAGTTGTGTTTAGGCACAAGCGGTGGGACTGACAGTGCAGAGCAGCCACCAGCTGTTATAAAAGGCAGCCCCTCAGCTCACTGAAATCAGTAATAAACCCCCCTCACAATTTTGGATAATAAGCACTACCCTCAGCCTGGAGCAGGAACAATCCCTCTGAGTATCTTTTATCTGCAGACAGGTAGTGGAAGATCGCAACTATGGAAAGTCACTTTATTTTTTATATTTACCATCTAAGAGCCCAAACTGTTTTCCTGGCATGGGGTGGTGTGCCCAAGACTGCATTTGGATGGTTGCAGCAGCTATTGCAGGATTTTTATCCTATTTCAGGATTTTTATAGGAAATCTGTAACTAAAGAGCAAAAAAATCCCTTATGCAAAACACATCTGAATTTGCTGTACTTTCCGGCTTGTTAACACTTGGTCTTTTGTTCTTAGAGGTAAAACATGCACTGTTGGGGATTCTTGTAAGAAGAGCAACACAACTTGTGTCCATTCCCACATCTGCCCCGGCCATCTGTCACCTTGGCTCCTAAGCTCTTTGGGACAGTTACTGCCTTTTTGTTTGGGCAGCAAGAGCAAGACATCTGCGCTGCCTTTAGGATGCCAAAGCAGAGGTAAATAGTTGCTCTCCTAATCAAAATAATCATCATTCCACCTATCATAAAGAATAGAGCCATGACTCAGGCATCGCACACTTATGCTGGCTTCCAGCTCCCTGCTAAGACCACACAGAGCCAGAGCTGTTTGCCAGTTTAGGATTAATGGAGAAAATATGCCAAAAGTGGAATCCTGTTCAGTACTTAACTGAAGTATCAGCAAGAAAATAGCTTCAGAATACACATGGCTACATTCCTATTTATCTATCTTTCTTATTAAAAATCCAATCATAGAAGGGAAGGCAGCTAGAAGAGACTTCAAGCACAGCAGAGGAAGCCGAACGCATGCACCCTTGCCCAAACCCATGAGTTCTTTGGAAAAGAATCACATCTGTCAGCAAAAACTAATTTGCCCAAGCACAAGTGAGAAAGCAATTATTTTTTTTTTGCAGGCTGCAATGAAAACAACCCAAGGATGGTAAGATTGCTTACAAGAGAAGAAAACAAACAAAAGGGACAAAAAAGTGAGACAGAGGATGGAGGAAAAAGGTGACAACATCAATGAAAACAACCCAAGGATGGTAAGATTGCTTACAAGAAAGAAAACAAACAAAGGGACAAAAAAGTGAGACTGAGAGGATGGAGGAAAAAGGTGACAACAGATAAGCAACTGAGGGAAAGAATTACAGTACAAAGTGATGGGCTGGGATAAAGCTTCATATTCTGCAGTCAGTAAAATTTGGGAAGGGAAGAATGAAATTTAAAAATGAACACCGACAAATGCCACGCATTTTTCTGTCTCCCCTGTACATTATTCCCATGGATACCTTTTCAAAGAGCCCAACAAGCAGGTTCCAGCTGTGAGCCTGACGGCCAGCTGCCACTCCTGCGATGAGACAAAGCCTCCGACTGTCACTGGTTATCTAACCACTGGGCATCTGGGTCAGATTCTGTCATCTCAGCATCACCCCACTCAGACACCCCTCCTTGATTTCATCCCAGCTTAGTACATAGCCCAGAGGTTTACAACAGGACAGGGGACCCCACACGCCAAAAACTGGTGAGTGGGGCTGTGGGGTTGGGTTTATCCTGATCCTGGGGCATTTGTCTTCTTTCTGAGCCTTCCTAGCGGCTTCTAAACTCTAAAACCAAATGAAATTAGAGTGAAACTCATTATAGGCTTGTGAGTTTAATTATTTGAGCCATCCCCTGCACTCTGGCAGCTTAGCCTCCTCTTATGGAGCCATCCTTGGGAACGCTCCAGTGCGGGATTGGTGGCGATCAGCATCGTTAAACCAAGTTATATAAAGGGAAAATCACCAAAAATTACTTTTCAAATTGCCTTGCTTTCTCCTGTACATTCAGGGGGAGGAAAGGGGTATTTTATTTTGGTTTTATTTCTAGGAAAGACAAAAGCCAGGTAGCTGACCTGACCCTGCTGCAGTCCCCTCACCAGTTCTTGCCTCCTCTGCCCTTTGCTTTTGCTCTGCTCATCCATTTCCAATGAAATGGACAGAGTGTGCTGCTTAAAAAAAAGCCAGACTCAGCATCCAGACTCTGGAGGTGTAAAATACTTCTTTTCACACCCAAATTCAAGGCAGGACTGAGGCTGTGATATGATTCAGCTGTGAAAGGGAGAAGGAGACTTTACACACCTGATAGAGGGGAAAACTCAAATTCAAAGCTGCTCCCAGACCCTACTTTTAACTGACAAGTGATGGCTGGTATGATACTGCTACTGAGCCCAATTTCTTTTTTGAATCCTTCATTATTAAAAAAAAAAATCTTACAAATGCCATCTGTGGAGTTACTCAGTGAGCATGCAACGAAGAGCAGTACACGGTCTTTTACCAAAGCAGCAATAGCAGCAGTTGGAATGCACAGATTTGGTCACAGAGGAAAAACTCTTATTCCAAAGGAACACACAGCCTCTCCTAGCAGAGCAGAATGAGCTGCTTCCTATTCGGAGTCATTCTGACTGGTCAAACTCAGCCAGCGGATGCTTGTTTTCCACTTTAACTTTTATGGCACATTAGATTTAGTCACCTTGTCTGCCATCAGTTATGAAAGCAGCATTAAGAAAACATCTACAGAGGGTCAAGTCCATTTCAACCTTCATAAACAACAACAAACAGCATCCATGCCAGTCAGCCAGCCACAAGCCTGCTATTAAATTAATAATAATAGAACCCAGAAGAAAGAGTTCTGGCAGTGTCTCAGACGTCGTGCTCAAATTTATACCCTGAGTTGCTACAGCTCAGCACTGAACTTATGGCTGGCTGCTAAAGAAAAATGTTTTCATAAGAGGCAAAATTCACAGCTACAGCTTCATTTCATCTTGAGGAAGGGAGAAGAGAGATCACCTGTAAGCAGCTAATAAGAATCATGGGTGGTGATAGAAAACAAGAACAAGGTTGACATTTTAAACCCTGTATCAATTATCTGCTTTTTAGAAGTTAGTTCTTAACCACGGGTTCATTCACTAGAAAAATGGAAGAATGAGAATCAGCATCTTTAAATGGATATCAGCCTCGGGGAAAAGCTGAAAGCAACTCAACCACCAGCACTCAGGTAACAAGGGGGGTTCTGGTGTCTCCATCCCAGAGCTATGGAGAAACACGAACCTCAATAAACAAATAAAGAAAAAGCAAGTTCAAAGCAGAGACCGGGAAACACTGGACACAATCATAAATATTTTATTGAGGCAGAATTGCTGTTTCATTCAGGAAATTATCTGATACCATCAAGGGCTGAATAAGAGTTGGAAGCAGAGAAGGGCCGGGGCAAGCCAAATAATTACTCTAATTGTCAGAATCAGTTGACTTCATCCAGACTAGTGGCGGCTGCACAAAACTTTAAAAACTACTATTTTTATTTGCACATTTACTAATTCGACACTGAAAAGGGATGTGAGTAAGCATCGCTGCTGCAATGAAAGCATATTGCCTGCCAGGCTGGTACGGGTTGTCAACGCAGCTTAGGGAACTCAGCCTCTATAAATTTCAGGAGACAGTTCTGGCTCCTTTGTTTTAACATTCTCCAGCTTCTACCTCAATCTCACTGATAAATCAGTAATCATTACATCCCTAGTCTCCAACACAATCATCCTGGACATCTTGTTCATGCATCTGCTGCCCAGCCCATTTTCTTCCCATCAGTTGGCATCAAAGATGTATAACTCTTCCCACGTCCCTGCCTGCAGGTAACCTGAGTTTTTTGTGAGGACTTGGGCAGAGCAAGCTCCAGCTGGGAAGGTTTCCTCTTGTTTTTTTTGTTATAATACCAACTGCAGCATTTTCTGTGCACTCCTGTCACAGCTGGTCTACAATTAGCACAGTGATGCAAAATCCCAGTGCCCCAGCCCCCACACAACTGCTCACCTGCAAGCATGCACGAGAGAGCAGTGATGGATTTGCTATACATAGCCTTCAGTAACAGTTTTCTATATATTTCATGCTGTGGCACCCACATTTATTGTTTTTTCACCACCACCTGTGGACAAAGGAACTCCCAGGATATGCATGCTGTGGATGGTTTATAGGAGGAAGACAGCAGCAGGGCTTTCAAAGGGGGTGACAGTCCCCACTGCCTTCGCTGTTCATTGCCAGGAACATTCACAACCGATTCCCACACCTTCCCAGCTCGGCAAATCCCCCAACAGGAGGCAAGAGGTACTTGGCATGCAGCACCCATCGTTTCTCATTGCACAGGCTGAAGAAATAATTTCCAGGCTGAAAATGAGTCACAAGCTGTTCCCCAGCAAACACCAGTGACTATCATCCTGCTCCCTCTAGCAAAGGTCAATATTTTAAGAGACACTTACAATCCAAACTTATCTTGCCTATCTACAGCCATCTAATAGAAGGATTTGTCCTCTGGAGGTGCCTCTCTAGGCAGCATCTACATAAGTTTAACAACTTTTTGATAACTGAAAATTAATTGTCCATCTTGAATGGACTGTATTGTCATTTGCCCATGCAGGTCATGCCAGTGGTCACACATCACCTTTGCAACGAGGGGACATCCCCAAAGGTGCCTTGTGCCACACACAGACGTCTGGCAGGAGGTCACCCTGCACATCCACAGGCAGGGATGGCTGGGCTGGCGTTCACAGCAGTTTTGCAATCTGCATTTACAATCAAACTCTTGTCTACAATGGGAAAAGGTTAAGAAAATAAACTAGGGAGGAATTTCCTGGTGCATTTAATCCCTTACAGCACAAGATGATTCAGCTATCTATGCATGAAGAGAAATCTTACCAACATGGACAGGGAAGAACGATTATCCCATGGTGTCTGACTGCAATCAACTCCTTCCAGTAAATTAAAAGCTGCTATTCAAAGAGAACACAGCAGCTTTCCCCATTGTGCTGTTTGCAGGAACAGCACCACACAGCTCATGAATCACTACAGGGTGAACCTGGATGCCTTCAGAGTTTCCATAGGAGTCCAACCAGCATTAGTTTTAATGTCAATATTGCTAAAAGGTGTTACCCAATCCTCTAAGCAACCCTAATTATCTAAACCCAAACATATCCTAGGTGTCACCATCATTAAGCTGAGCAGCCTGATCTCCAATCACACAGGTGTTAGCACAAATGGAAGGAAAGTCATGGGCTGTATTTATTGTGGAATCATCTCTGCAAATGCAACACCATGTGCTGGACAGGTTGTAACAGCACCTGCTCAGCAGGTTGCCTCCAGAGAGGCATTGTATTTAATAAAGAGAAAAAGTAGAAGAAATATCCCCTATTGCTACTAGCAGACTTCTACAGAGACATACAGATTATTTTTTTTTTTTTTGGAGCTCCCATGACAGTTTTAGAAAACATTGCTTCCATTTTCATCTTATGGGGAAAGGGAAAAAAAAACCCTCATTGTTTTTATTTGAAGAGATTATCTTAAAACTGATGGTCAGCTTGTTACACTTTGGATTATCCTTTTTCACTCTGCTGATTTCCATAAAGTTGCAGAGCTCCCAGCAGCTTGAGATCTGTGTCTTGGGTCCTGTTACCACAGGCTGATGATGTGATAAGTTTCTTATAAATTACCAAAAGATAAAAAAATACTCCAGGTAGATAAAGTGCAGGGAGGGGAGTTCTTTTCATATGTGCACACCCATGTTTGTGAGCATGCAGTTACCATCACACACATTGCAATTAAATGCTCCCTAATTAAAGCTGTCACTGCACAGAAAGCCCCTGGAAACAGGCAGCCGGTGGTTTTTGGTCGCATCGTGGTAACATGTCACGGGGTGAGAGGAGGCTGGACAGCAAACACAGCTGGTGCCCTGGCAGAAAGTCAGAGGCACCAAGGGATGTTCTGGGAAACACTCGAGAAAGCAGCCCAAGGTTCATCAGTGGCTCCTAGTTAGACTTCCCCAGCTCCGAAGGGTTTTGCTGCCAACTGCTGCTTCTTACATCACAGCACTGATTTTTTATTTTTTTTTCTTTCCTCCTCCTGACATTCACAGTATCGCTATGACTCCCCAAGTGGACATTTTCAGATGCAATTCATTATATTCTCTTTAACTCTACAGAGTTACGGAGAGCCCTGGGACACTCCCAATGCCACGCAGCATTCCAGTAACCGCCGCGGGGATGGATAACTGTAAAACACCATTGTGAGAGGGAGCAGGAAGGAACATGATGTGAACTCACTGCCTCTATGCCAGCCCAAGGTACAGCAGTCCTTCCGTCTTCACATTCAGAACCAGCTCAAGTGCTACAAATGCAGTTCCCAAAATGTTTAGAGATTTGGGAGCAAGGCTGTTTTGCCTGTTAAGGACCAATGACCTGACAGGTGCCCCCAGCAAAATGAGCTGCACCAAGGTTTACTTCTTACAGCTGAGCAGGGAGGTAGGAAAGAGTTTTCCATCCACATCCATCATTTCCAAATCCATTCTCTGTGACAAGGCTGGAACAGGAACAGTCGGGATTTCACAGACCACAGGGCAGTACCCCAGACCACTGGCTGACAATTTTTATTTTTTTTTTTTAACTCAGACAAAACACTTTAAATGGGTGGATTCCTGCTCCCTCAGCATAAAACAAAGTCTGCCTGTAGATTTCTACCACTTTTAAGCTAGTATTGAGATAATGGGCAAAAGACAAATGAGGTTCTATAAGTTACCATCATTCAGAGCAATCAGGTAGCTGGAGGGACCAAGACTTTCATCTGCTTCTTGTACTAGAGTTCAAAGGAAAAGCTACAACAGGATTACACCAGCAAACTTCACACACTAGCAACTGCCTTGCAAGCCAAGAAAGTGAACACAGTGGGTGAGAACGCAGCACACAGTGATAACATGAAGTTGGTTTATCAGCCCTGAAGTCTGAGCTTGCACATCGACTCTCCAGTTCGTTCAGGGTTACGCAGAAAGCCAGAGTGGCAGTAAATGGAGTTTCCTGCCAAATCAACCCCAGGAAACGCAGGAATCCCAGTCATTACAGACCTGCGCCTCACCGGATTTCCAGCCCCAAACAGAGGCAGCAAGTTCACTCCGTGACAAACAAATGCCAGTTCTGCTGAGGCTTGCCCAGGAAAGGCAAATAACCCCTCTGATGGAAAAGAGCTAGGAAGACATCTGTGCTGCTGATTCACATTATCTCCAAATTAATTATTTCAGCCTAGAACTGGGTAAATTACAAGAAAAAAAAATAGCTTTGATCAAAGCTATTATGTGTTTGGGTAAAACCTGACAAAGAACTTTGCCCAACACAAAATCAGAGAATCACAGAAAAGCTCTGATTAACAAGGACCTGGAAAGATGTCCTGACCCAGCCTTTAATGGGAAAGGGAGCCTGGATGAGAACAAAAGCAGTAAGCTTTCAGAAAAAAAATGCTATTTTTAGAATGGAGAGTTTCAGATTTTCATTCACAAAAAAAGGGAAATTACAATAAAACCCATTAAATATCTGAACCAACATGGAATACAGAAAATCCCCATCCAGAATCAGAGGCTTGAAGCGAGTTGTCATCAGGACAGTTCATCCAGCCCTCAGCCAGGCTCTGGAGATACCTTTGAGATAAAGGACTTTCACTTAATCCTCTGTTGCTTTTAGCAACATATTTGGGAACTGTTATTAAGCCTTTGCTCAGCACTGTGCTCCTGCAGCTGGGCTGCCAGCAGCATGTTTGAGAAAGATGTGCACCCGCTGCAGCTGAGCTTAACTGCACTCATCCTCCCCAAACCCAGACCTGACTGTGGAAAAACTTTGTACCTGCCTTTTCCTGCTTTTTTTCCTGCTGAAGGGGCACTCTATCTGCCCCTATACTATTTTTATTCCGGAAAATATACTTCAGGAGAGAGATACATGCCAATTATTCACATCATGTGATTCAGAGGGGATTTGCCTGGAAAAATCTGTCTTTGGGATGATGGAAAGGAAGAAGTGTGGTCAGGTTATCAATAATCAAAAACCCCTCAGATGACAAACTTGTTAGCTTAAATTGATGCAGTTAACTGACCACCCAAGCTTTTTTAAATACAAAGCTCTAGTCCATAACATGAGAATTCTCACTTGTTAAAAAGAATTAGTCCATTATATATTTTGTAGAAAGAAGAGTGGTCCTGAACAGTGTCTGCTGTACCAATTCTTGCAAAAAAAACCACAAAGGGAGTATGATATGAAGTGCACGTTCAGTAATGAGGTTTGATGGGGGAGGAAAGCTTTGAATTGCATTACAAAATGTTCCCCTCCCCACAGGTTCTGAGTACAGGCTCTAAATGGACAAACCGAAAATGCAGCTCAGGTGAGGAGACCCCTCCTGCCCTCCCAGCTTGCTGACCTGAGCAATTGTTCTGACTCCTACAAGACCTTAAACACCTTGCTGTGCCTGCATGAGCTAGATCAGTGGCAAAGTCATGCTGACCCCTGTGAAAACACCTGCCTGAAAACAAAAAAATTCCAGCCTCCAGTTACACACCATGCTTCACCTGGATTTAAATCCACTTCTCTAGACATGCAAGAAACCTGTTTCTATTTCACTTCTATAGGTTTCCAGGCAGAACTAGAAAAAAAAATGAAAAGCAGGAAGAAAACTCCGTGCATGTGAAAATATCAGAAATAGAGATGGAGGAGAGAAATGGAAGTGTTCTGCTTCTTTCCTTTCCCAAACAGCAGCAAAAGTTGGGATTTTCCCAGAGAACCGTGTCTGCAATCCCAGCTCCTGCACTCCGCTGGCTGCAAGGCTCTCGCCTGCACTGCCTTGAAAAAGCAGCACAAACCCCAGCTGAAAGCAGCGTGAAAAGTGTCACTGAAAACAAGCCCTTCAAATCACCACTCGTGGCAAGCTAGCCATCCAGAGGAAATTTCAATCACTGATAAAGGATCACGTCCTTGGCCGGCCAGCAGCTGACCGATGCAGAACATCTGTTTGCTGGCATCCGGGACTTCCAGCTTTTTTGATATGCTGCAACTTCCCATCTTCCTTTCTGTATAGTCCTAGCCATAAAAAAGGAATTTCCCCACACATTATACAGTTCTGAGAAATCAAAGCCTTCACACCAGCCCCATGCATCCCTGTTCATTAATAAGCTCTGTTTTCCAATGAAGACCCATTCAAAATTATTAAACAGAAAATTAAGACCTGCCTTGTGATTATACCTCCTTCTTAAAATACAGCACAAAGCACCAATGGCTGGGGAAGGCTTTTCTTCTGACAAGCTATAATTTAATGACAGTATGCATTTGAAATATGCTGGTGCACTAAGACTTCTCAGGCAGACAAAGGCTTTTGAAAACTGTCCTCAAATCCTGGGTAGTGGACTGATCCTGGCCATGTTTGTGGGTCAGATCTGGTTAACAGCCTCAGAACAGGGCCAAACACCAACAGTGGCCAAGGCAAGCCAGAAAGTTGCCAGTCCAAGACTAACTCACATCCTCAAGAGCAGGAGGAAGGAATGGAAAGTTACACAAAGCAGCACTGAGGTTTTTCTGGCCAGTTTTTTATAACAACAACACGATAATCTACAGCAGCATCTGCTCCACCAGTACCTAGAACCTACAGAGATCAGGCACCATCATACTGTAGGGCAGATAAGTGAGGCACTTCAAAGTCTAAAAAAAGTCTAAATGATTCCAAGTGAAACATGAGCACAGAGAAACAGTGATCCAGCCGAGGCCATGGACCAGAGCAGCTGACGAGCCAGAGGCAAATTGCATCTCTGCATTTCTGAGTTTATGATGCAACATCTAGGATCATTACCCTACCTAGTGAGGTGCCTCCAACATCATCTCTCGGCATGGGAAAAAGCTATCATTATATTAAGGATCATTTTCAGTTATGTTGCTAAACAGCCCATTTCTTTGTTGCCGTGCTACAGAGCAAATATTTTTGCCATTTGGTTTGTTTTATCACAAACAAGAAAGTTATGGGGAAGTAATTCTCTGCTCTGATTTACTACAGGGAAAATCGACCCTTAAAATGAGAACAGCTTGGCTTCAGGGGCAATTCCTAGAAGTTAAGCATGGAATATTCCGCCTGGTGCCAAGCTTCAAGATTGCCTTAAAGCAATAGGCAGAGATCAGAGAGGTGATGAAAATTCAACAGGAGCCCTTCCCATCCTAGGCACCAAACAAGAAATTTTCTCAAACACTTTCTACCTGGAAAGGCAGCAGTGACGGCAATAGCAGACAGGACAGGAGCGGCTGCACCAGTCTGCCCACATCCACGCCGCTGCTGAAGCGCTTCACTGCAGAGCTGGAGGAGATTGGGGTTACTTGCTTTGCTTGCAACTTGATTTCAAGGCAAGGCTTGGCTGAGTTTTTCCCTTTCTGGGTGAAGCACTGTGTATGCCATCCTGCCCCTTACGTGGAGTGCTTTGCAGACAGGACCTCATCCGCATCAGAGCACATTAAACTTGCTCTTAGTTCAATAGAAAATGCATCGGGCTTTTCATTTTTTTATGCCAGAGCAAAGAGGAGAAGAAGGATTTTATGACTTTACGAACTCTGATATTTCAGGGGGGGAAAAAAAAAAGAAAAAGGAGTTAACTCACCCTGAAGTGCTTACGTACTGAGGTCTTGAGTTATAAGTTAATATCAAGTGTTTCCAGGAAATACAATATAATTTAGCACAGCAAAAAAAGGGGTCATCGAGGCAATTATCTGTCTCAGATCCCACTTAAAATTTCAAATTGTGTTGCCCTGACCCAAAGACACAGTAACAGATTTGACCCACAATGTTAACTACGGCAGAGAATCTACAGATGTCCCTGATAAACGCTCTGCAACTGTTACATTTGTTAGAAAATCAGACACATGGACAATAGTTATTACAAGTAATTAATAACAAGTGTTCAATGATTAGGTGGTGAAGGAAGAAAATTAAGTGGATTTCAAGAAGTCATTACTCAAGGCATTAGGTGCTAATCTTTCCCCAGAGCATTGCAATACATGGATATGATAAAGCTGGTAGAATTAAACAGTCTTTAGGCACAGAAACACCATACCTTATCACATCATCACATCTGCATTTAAGAACTAAGCAGAATATGTAATTTCTGTAAAGAGGTTTTTTTTTTTTTTTTTACTCTAAACCCTGATGTTACAAGGACTTTTGTCTTCTGTGTAATCAGTTCCTGTGGTCACATTCTTCATCAGCCAGTGAAAGACCCTGAGACAACCCTCCTTCACTTGTTTTACATATTCACACACATGCATGGACATTATGTACAAATATTTGTATAAAACAAAGCTGTAACTCAGAGGACACAAGACCAGGAAGAGAAATACAGGAGCTTTCCAAAGCATGTCTGCCAAGGGTGGCTAAGACAATATTTGCTTGATAATAGCCATAGAATTCAGAAAAGCATATCCCAAAGCATGTCTGCCAAGGGTGGCTAAGATAATATTTGCGTGATAATAGCCATAGAATTTATATTCAGAAAAGCATATTAGAATATTTAATTTGATCTTCTGTGTACCAGAAGCCTGAACTTCAATCAGTCATCCACAGTACTGAATAATATACTTGGGTTTGACCAAGCCTAAACTAGTGTTTAGCTAATACACATTCTACTCTTGGAGTAATAGATGCTCAACCTTTGAGTATCTTCATTGCCCTTGGCAATTTGTTCCAGAATATAATCAATAAATGGCATTAAAAATGTGCCCAGTCTCTAATTTCAATTTGTATGGCTTCAGCTTCCAACGAAATACTAGGTGTTCTCTGGCAGATTAAAAAGGGCTTTAAATACCAAAATTGCCTCTGAAAGGGAAAGTGACTACATTTAAATCACCACTCAATCCTTTTTATAAGCTACATAGAAAATGTCACAGCATTTTATCCCATCTCTAGATAATTTCTATAGTCTTACACTGTGTTAAACACATTTTCCAAATAGAATAAAAATGGAACCAGTAACAAATTAAACG